>NC_092521.1:46367897-46467897 GCF_037038585.1 Patagioenas fasciata | reverse complement strand
TCTCCCTAACCCAGTCCTCATCAACCGAGGCAAATTCCTCCATTGTCCTGACATCCTCTGGGGCCTCAGGGGTATGGGGCTCCTCAGGACAGCCTCCAGCAGAGTAGACAGAGACAAAGAAGGCGTTCAGTAACTTTGTCCTCTGTATCTTTTGTCACCAGGGTACCCACCTCATTCATCAGTGGGTCTACATTGCCTCTGGTGTTAGTTTTATCTACCATGTATTTGAAGAAGCTCTTTCTGTTGCCCTTGTCTGTTGTGCTATCATTAGCTGTGATTTATTTGTTTCATGTTGCTAATACAATTGCATTTTAATGTTAAAAAAAATAAAATAAGTTGCCTGTGCCTGTGATGATTGTACTTATTTAGCTGAGTCTTGCATTCTTAAAAATGTAAAAAAATTTCCAAGGTAAATACCGGCAAACAGTTCAGAATAGTTTGGCTTATCAGCCAGCTATAAGTGTGAGTTCATGAGATGCCACTTACATTCTTCCTCTTTTTCGCTATCACAACAGCTAAATATTAAGTTCTGAGCTTAATCGGTATGATTTAGAGAACCAGACTTAAACATCTAGGCTCCCTGTAGAGGCAGTCTCAGAAGCACAAATATAAATTCTGTGGGCAGAGCTGAGAGATTTTTGAAGTCAGCCAATATGAAACTCTAGATATGTATATGTGTGTGTCCTGTTCTTCTCTAGAACTTGGCTGAATTAAGAAGGACCATACACTAAGCACTGCTCAGATTATAGCAGCTGGTGTCCTCTCCTGAGGCTAGACACTGGCCTGAGTAGCCCGTATCTACCACTCTTCCTGAGGTAATTTCTCTTAAGCAGATTGATACACAGACACACAAAGCAGTGCAGATGTCCAAATAAGTACCTCCTGCATTATTAGTCTTATGTGCTATGTTACAAATAATAAATATGGAATTGGGAAAGAGGTCCATCTTTTAACAGCTTTGATGCTCATTTAAAGATACAGCTTAATGTGGATGGATGTCTGACATAAGAACTGCAACAACTGAAAGAGTCTGGCAACAATCTCCTTTCTATACAAAGCGTTCTATGCACTAGAAAGTTTCTCTGGAAGAGTCTCTTCATTCATTCCTTCATATGTTGTTTTTCCTCACCATAATGCTTACACTGTTTCCTCACATTAATTTTCCAATGGGGCAGTCAGTACTTGGCAAGACCTAAAATTCAAAGGGGAAAACCCACAATGTGTATCATCTACCCATTAACACTTGGGTGCATACTCAGAAGCTTTTTATCTTTCCTGTGACAACATAAAGTCTAAAAAAGGCAACATTATCCCTGCTAAATAAACCAGGGCCAGAGACTCTTTCCTGATCCTGAGGTCAACTAGCACATGAATCTTTCTGGATCCTTTCTCTATACTCAGAATTTTTGTTGTGTGTGTGTTCGCCATTCAGTGTATCTGGAATAACCCGAGCACTATCCACAGCAGTGCAGCCCACTAAAGAGATGCTCTCGAGAGTATAAAAATGGGAGAACATTGTATGAATGTGGATCTGGGGAAACGTAAATGTAAATTGAAAATAAACAGGCTGGGCCACTGTCCCTGAGAAAGGCACAACTGTAAAGGTGCTATAGCCAAACACAGTAGTAATGCGGTTTGGGGTAAAATACCTAAATGGATGAAACTCTTAAAGATGACAGAAAAGGAAATGAGAGCGGTACAATTATTTCACTGATTTACTGGTTTTACTTTCCAGGATTTTGCTGAAGCTCACAGTCAGTAAAAAAGCCAACATCGGAACCAATGCCAATACCTTTTATTTGGATCTGATGTAATGTCTTTTGGTAATAAAATGAATGAAATATTAACATACATTGTAATTTAGTTGAATGTTATTTTTGATAACTAATGTTTACAAGTGGGAAAATGATAGTTTATTAATGACATTTACTTAATTTCAAAACAGATATAATAAAAAATTTAAGATTAGATTGAATTGTCTAAAGGAAAATTTCTGTCCTGACTCACTGACAAAGTGATTCTGTTGTGGATGAAATACTGATACATCTGTCTAGGGCCAAGGTTTAGCATGCATCTAGGTTCCCATTAACTGAAAACTGAGAGCTGTGCATGTATTCTGTCACTCCTGAAATAAAACAAAACAAAACAAAACACCTGTACATTGTAACTCTGATCTCATTGCCATGAATAATTTAAATCAATGGATTACATTCATGTAAAATGAATTCTCAAATTAGGCTGTAGACTTCAACGGGACAACAATTTGATTCTCAGCATAGTTGTTACCAAGCAAGTGCTTCATTTTATTTTACTTGACACTTAGATCACATGTTTATGAAGCTCTAGGTCACAGGGAAGCTTCCACTCCTTTTCCTAAAAGAGTTCAGCTTGTTAGGAAGAAGCCGCATTTTACAATATACTAAGTAAATTAGGTTTATGAGAGTCATATGCATTATTAGCTTTTCAGTGAAAAAAAAAAAATCCTTATTTAGTTTTAGAAACTGAAAAAAATATTTTATATAATCTATGACATAAAATATGGTCACTCATCTTCAATTTGCTTCATTAATCTGACAGTATCAAATACTAGTAGCTCTCAAATCATTAGAAATAAAGACTGAAAATACAAGACAAACTTAATGCTTGATTTTCACCCAGATGTAAATTAGGTGTAACTGTAATGAAACTAATGGATTTAAAACACAGAAAAATATCAAAATCAGTCCCAGAGTCCTTAGTAGCCCTTACTGGCTTTTCATTTGTCAGCTGTTCTACCTAACGTACTGCAGGAACAGCGAGGTGTGACATGTGGATATATCTGAGCCAGATTATAACACTTTAAGAAGAGATGAGTAACTTTATTCTTTTACTGACACAACCTATTTTATAACATTCCTCCTTTTTGGAGGCCTAGAAGGACTCATTTGCTGGAGGAAAGAATGGGAAAAAAAGAGAACAGGGTGTGAACTTTGGCCATGTAAATTCCCTTCTTGAAACATCATGCCTGTAGTCAAATAACAACTGCCTAAATTATCCTCCAACATTTTATCTTAGATGTGCAAAATATTATTGTTTGATGAGTATTATAACTTGGAAGTATTTTAAAATTAACTTCTGGAGTATCAACTTCTTCCAAAGTGGGGCACATATTCAATTATGATTCATTCTCTCATTCTCTCATATGGTATATTTTAAAGTTACTTAGAAAAGAGTTCCTCAAGCATAAATAATTTAACGTGCTTCCTGACGGGAAAAAGGGCTAACAGTTGGAAACCACCTTTTGATAGAGATGTAGACTACATGAAGTATGTGAATACACAGTAAAACACCATGATAATCAGAAAAGTATACCGAAAAGTGTAGGTACAATAATAGGGATATAAATAAAATGTGAATGTCAAATTGGAAAATGCATATGTTGCCTTAGAATTCAGCAGCATTAGTGCTGAGGTTCTCATTTTTCCATAACACTATAACATGAACTGCAACGTGGAGTCAAACCAACAGACCATCTAACCCACCATTTTGTTCCCAGCAATGGTCATGATGAGAGGCTACGTAAAGTATAAGGGCAGAATAACCATATGCAATATCTCTTCCTAACATTTTCCTGTCCCAGAACAGATGAGTAAGAACATACCAAAGAGCATTTTTGCCAGAATTTTTCCTCATTTCAGCAAGTGTTTCTAAATTTCAGAAGACCTCCCTCTAATCTCAGGGTCATGCTTCTGAGGTTCCATACTGTGAGATATTCCTCCTGTTGTCTGTGTAGCACACATGGAAACTCAGGAAAGGAAGGTTTTGCATTAACCTAAAAACAGTTAGAAGAGCTATATATCCACAAACAACTTTGCAAATTCATTCATAGTCTCTGAAAATGTAAGTTAAAGCCTCTCTGTAGGACTTGTACTACTCAAGGCCGAGGAGTGTGGCAGGAAGGGGGGAAGTCATGGAGTGGCTCACGCAGGTTTCTCTCCATCATGTCCCCAAGGACATTTATGTCCCTGACTGCAGCTACCTCCATCATATGGGACAGACAGAAAACTGAAAATGCTACTTCAGAGGAGCATCCACACACCTCACAGGCTTCTCTTGCTCCCAAAGGAAGTTGATTTGGTTCCAAAATAATTTGTCCTTCCCCACTAGTTTGCTGCAATAAAAGATTGTTTTAAGTATTCCCTAATAAGAAAGTGTAATTTAAATACACAGGTCTATTTAAAAGTTTTGTTAAATTATTCTAAATCATATGGCAGCCCAAACAGGCCACTTTTCTGGATGTTGATCTCAGTAAGGCAAAAGTCATACTGGCGAAGCTAAAGGGCATGGCTTCTCAACCTGAATGGTTATTGGGCAGCAACATATCTGTCAGGGGAACACTGACACTGTCAGGCTATTACAGATTGAGCTCCAGAATTATATACTGTCTGAGTGACTATAAAGCAATGAAAAATTCTGATGGTTTATATACAGGAAAAACTCAAATCTTTGATGATCAGTACAAGAAAAGTGACAAATGTGTTTTTATATTTGAGACACGTGGAACTGGGAAAACCAGAGAAAACAAAGAAAAACTATAAATTCTTTCAAAAGACTGTGTCATAGCATTTTGTGTTGCTAATCTCAAATGCTAATCTGATTTATCTAGTCAAATAATTTCCTTCCTCATCTCCTTCAAATTTTCCACATCTTTCAGACTGTTAAGAAGTAAGAAGTAGGAATTAAAAAGAATGAGAAATAAATGGAAAATAAAGGTAACAACATAATACCAGCCATGGTTAGACTCATCATGTGTATAGGTCTGTTAGAGGTCAAAGGAGTCACTATTAAATGTGGAGAATTATTATCATAGTGAGATAAATAAGCTATTAAGATCTAAGAAAGAGCAGAACACAGCTGGAAGTCTTTGCTGCATAATTATACAGATACATTTTAAACTGAGTAATAATTAGATTATCAGTGAGTATATCACCGAAACTAAGAACATAATGCCCAACACCCTCCCAGATAGTTATTCAAGAAACCAGAAATGGTGCTAACAGGAAGCGCTTGTGTACACAAAAGCTTGTCTTTTTTCCCAGTGTAATAAAAGGTAGTACCTTGCCTTACAAAATCTGCCTTGTTTACCTTATTGGGTCATCAAGATTATAACAAAACTATCACGACAACACAAGTGGAACTTTAGCCCTCTTTCATTTTCTTATTTTAGGAATCATAATAAAACTAAAATGCATAGCTTTAAAAATTCAGTGCCAAATTAAAAATGGGATTTTCTGGAGTTATTATAGATAATTAAAATGCTCTAGTAAAATTCCTCTATAGCTGTGACAAGCTGGCATGTTAAAGCAACTCAGTGAAACTGCTGTGACCCATCACAGTTTTGGAGGAGAGTCGAGTGTGATAAAGAAACTGCCCTTTCCAAGTCTTCAGTTCTCAGCTTATTGCTCCAGTGCCAGTAGGAGCACCAAAAGTGATGCTGAGTCAAGTGATGACTGTGTAAAGTATGGGTTGCATACCCTTGTAACAGTGCTGAGTATTCTAGGGATGAGAAATACAACACTATTGAAAGAGAATTGCTTTTGTTCTCATTTTCTTCAAAATTATTCTTGAGAACTGAGTCGTTCTCTAAGGTGTAATCCTTTCCACCCCACTCTCCCTTCACAAAAAAGAGAAAAAAATAAAAGAAGTATTTTCTGGTACAAAGCTTCTCAGTCCCCTGAATTAGCTGATAGTGGCGTCTTTTCGTTTGTCTCAAATATAGATTTCTGCTTTGCTATCACATACACGCTCAGGAAATATCCCATTCATTTTGGAAAAAACAGTTTTTATGAGAACACTTGGAAATAAAGACTTAAATTTGATCCCTTGCATCTGCACTGAGTCTGTTACATTATTTACTTGGAATCTCACTCAAAGGAGGAGTGGTTCTTGTCTCTGGGTTAAGGACATCGGCAGTGCGAAGTCTGAGAAAGGGATGAAGATGAGAATACTTTCTGGAAAAATCATTTACACTCTGCTCAGATACGAAACAGTAAGGGGAATTGGACAGCAATGTCGTGACTTGCACCAAACTGGTATTATAACATTTTTATTCACTTCCTGCTTATATCCTTAATTGGTTCCTTCTGTACTGCTAGTAGCAGCGCTCAGAATACACAGTCAGATGACAGTCATGTTAAGTCGATGCTGTGACAGATGTTTACTGATTTGTCCTCAGGAAGGATTTGGTTTCCAGATCTATCTTGCTAGGCATAAGCAAAAGATACTATAAGAAATTTTTTTTTATTTTATTCCTAATTTTGTCCTCATGTGTTTCAGGTAGCTATTTATTCTTGAAAAAAAGAAATGTTTGTGTCCAAGGTGTAGTATGTTAGCAAAAAAAAAAAGGACTGAAGTTTAACAAATGAAGCCAGTATCCTGGTAAGAAAGAATAGGTGGCTAGAAAAAGGGCTGGAGAAACAACAAGCTGAGACATCACATCTGAAACCTGAATTTTTTAAAAGATGTGTTTAGAGAAGATAATGGCTGGATGTGAAGAAGCTGCTCATAGTACAATAATGTAAAGCACTTAATACCTCAAGTGCAACTTTGGAAGATTATGGTGCGTATTGCAAGAAG
The DNA here is from genome assembly GCF_037038585.1 of Patagioenas fasciata. Classification (NCBI taxonomy): domain Eukaryota; kingdom Metazoa; phylum Chordata; class Aves; order Columbiformes; family Columbidae; genus Patagioenas; species Patagioenas fasciata. The sequence continues at coordinate 46,461,282 of NC_092521.1, read as the reverse complement.
TTTCACGTAAGGAGTTTTCTGTGGGAAATGCTTGATTGAGTTAATCAAAATATGGGATAACTATTACATATTTTATAATTTTGCACATGAGAGTCAGGATTTCATTCTAGTAGGTCATTTGATTCTCCGCAGGTGGCTCTGTTGGTTTCTGGAATAGTATACTGTGAATTACATGTTACACAAATGAAAGGCAGTTATAATTCTGGATAACATTGTATTTGATTCTACAAACATCTTTAGGCCTAATGCAAAGATTCCTTTGAATAATTTATCCAGCTAAGTGTCTGTGGTCCCAAACTCCTAATTTAAAAATGTTGATAAATGAAGTATCTCTTTAGCTAATAAATGAAGTATCTCTTTGGTTATCCTTTGTCAGCAACATTCATTTTAATGGAAAGTGAGTTTACAGGGTTACATGATTGAACTACTGAGCCAAGTCAGTGTTGGCAAATGATGGGCTAAATTATTGATGTTACACACTAATGAATTCTGATGAGAAATAAAATACAGACATTACATTTCAAGTGGTTCATAATTATTTTTGTACTTTAAAAGCAATTTTATTCTTTTTCCAAATCATACTGGTTCTGTAAAACAAAAACATAGTTAGTGATTATAACTAAAATTATTGAGTTTGAGGCAAAAATGCTCCTCTAAGTTTTCTTATGCAAGTATAATGCTATTCACACTAGGATTCTGATTTCTTCTTACACTTCTGGGAGAGGATAATTGAATTAAATGTCTAAATTTTTAAACTTCTGTCTTTAAATAAAATAATCTACTTTGCAACCATGGTTAAGAGTTCAGTAGATGAGTTTATAATCTATGATATATCAGCATGTTTACTAGAGGTGTTCTGAACTACCATAATTAATTCAGGTAACGACAAAAACAGAAGAGCTGCCAAAAAGGAGCTTTCAAAATGTAAACAGTTCATCATTAAACCTGTGTTTTGATATATGTTTAAAATGGGTAGAAGGAGGTTGCTAAACTTCAGATAGCCCAAAGTGATGTTGCAAGTTTGAATCATTAATTTAAAATGTCATTTTTCTGATTCTTTGCTCACTGTACTGGATAAAGAAATTTAATTCTTAGTTTCTACATATAAAACCAGAGCTAAGCATTTGCTCATTTGGCAATAGTATAACTTCATAAATCCTATCCTTAATCTTGTCTTCCTAAAAATGGGCTTTATTTAACTTTTCTTAATTATACACTGAAGGCTTCTGTCAATTGCTGGAAAAGCAGGTCTATGAAGTGTTGTTTCCCTTTTTTTTTGACACATAACAACTGAATAACTGCCTTATTTGTCAGCTCATTGTTGTATTCTCTTGTCATTCAAAACTACCATTGGCTTCTTGAAGGAGTAACTGCATGCAGAATTGCTTCAGTTTTGCTTATGAAGGGAATCTTGTGATCCAAATGATTGACTGTTGAGAAGTTTGTCATATTTGGCCAAGGTCTCTAAAGACAGATTCATGAGCTACAGAATCATCACAATGAACCTCAATGTTACCTGTAATTTGGCCTTAAACTTGAAGGCAGTACCCAAATATGTAGAGTTATTTTAGATTTAAAGTCTCAGAAACACAGCAGTTTACGTTAAATGAAACTATTTAGAAAGTTGTTTGGTCTGTTGCTATACAGGTATCTCTCAGCATGGCTGGTAGAAACATAACGTGCATCCAAATTATGTTTTATCTTTTTTTAGCCAGCACTGCTTAAGAAAACTATAGCTTTCCTGATATTCAATACTATTGTTCCAACCATGACAAAACAGGATTTAGAAAAATAACATTACAGATGAAAAATTGTTACAATTGTCTGAAAGAAAAACCTAACAAACTTTTCACAGAACACTAATAATTTGAGAGATTTTAATTGTGTATATGCTTTCCCCCATTTTCATAACACACCTACTCAAACCAAAACAGCTAAGCTTTTCAAACAGAATCAAGGATTCCTATACATTTTTCTAGCTAAAGCCTGAATTAACTATTGTTGGATTTTGAACCACTGGTGTTTACACAACTTCAACTGATTTCTCTATAATAGGAAGAACTCCTTTGAACTGCAGGTAAGGCTGAGAGCATAGAATACTACGAAAGTTGCCACTGAATATTAGGAAAGTTATTCCTCCTCAGGTGCAGGACCCTACGCTTGCCCTCGTTGAACTTCATCAGGTTCTTCCCTGCCCAGTCCTCCAGCCTGTCCAGGTCTCTCTGGATGGCAGCACAGCCTTCTGGCGTGTCAGCCACTCCTCCCAGCTTGGTATCATCAGCAAACTTGCTGACAGTGCTCTCAGTTTCTTCATCCAGGTCACTGATGAACAGGTTGAACAGAACTGGATCCAGTACTGACCCTTGGGGAACACCACTAGCTACAGTTTTTTCTATGAATTCAAGTCAGCCTATTTTATGTAAAGATTTCAACATAGGTTTTAGTTATTTAAGTTAAAAAATGAAGTAAAATAAAATAAAAATTTGTGCTAATCAAAGAAATAGAAATCCAGTAGTCTTCAGATTCTGGAAAAGGCATCACGCACAACTTTTTTATTATTATTATTTTTAAACCAAACCACACCAAACCAAACCAAACCACTTTTCAATTCATGGTACAGTGTTTCAGTGCTTCAGCACATTTTTATTCCATCAAGTTTTAAACTCTGAATCTCTTTGCCAGGGAGCACAGAGAATAATCTGAGGCTTAAAAATTGCTGTAGCCGTGACATGACTCAGTGGATCATTTCTCAAGAAGCTGGAAATCACACACTTTCTCTCTTCTTGTCTTCTAAGACCTACTGGTTTGAATAGCCCCGATGACAACAAAAGCAGCAGCAAAGACAATAAGCTTGACAGTTCCTCAGATTTGACTGGAGTTTTGAGTGTTTGGCCCACACATGTAAGTTATCACAGTTACAGGTGGAAAGAATATGAATTCCTAGACAGCACTTCTGGATTCTGTTTCTCTTTAATAAGAGAATAATTTTTGTTCCATGAGAAATGAAGTTTGTGTAGTAATCGCATCATCAGTTAAAGTCAGGTATCAAGTTACTTGCAGTGAACATTTAATTCTGTGAACTTGTGTTTCATTATTAAAAAGAAGCATCTACAGATTTCTATTAGCATATTTTAAATTATTAAGACATTCTGCGTGGATGTTAGAAAGTGTAAGAAAGTGGAAATTAGGGCTACTCTGGAAATATATAGAGATGGATTTGAGTAAGTAGTGGTGAATGCTGAAGAAGTGTAACTCTTAGGAATTTTTATTTTAAAATAAATTTTAAAATAAATCTCCTAGATTAGATGTTATCTTTCAGTCTTCTCTTAGTTCAAAATACTAACATATATTCCTGCAGAAAAATTATATCTTGAAAACATACACCTGCAAACAAACCAAATAATTCATCAACACAATCCTCATCAGGTTTATCTTAAAAACACGAGACTAATTTGTTTGTTTGCAGACACCATCTTCTAGCCTCCATCACTAATGGGCAACTAGTAGAACTGTTTGTCCTCCTCTTCCTTCTGCACACTAGAGCTTTTAGGTGAAAGACACATTTTAGAACTACTTCCTTCATATCACGTTTATTTCATATAGTGAAAGCCTGAAGTAAAGCCATAGAAGAATTAGCCAGTTAAGGCCACTATAGGTGTTCCTATGAATGTCAGAAAATGTTCATGGTTATGTCAGCCTTTGGGCATGATGCTTTGAAAAATACAGTTCATGAGAAGCATAAGAAGATTGGTGTGCTAAGGTGTAAGTGGCATAAAAACTTAATTGAACTGAGTTGTGCCAAACAATATGTACACTTCACTACAAAAATGGTAAAGGAAATTAAGTCAAAAATAAAGACATCAGAGTTTTGTCATGTGATAAGCAAGATCACGGACCATGAAAATGAGGCAAAGAAATGAAGTGGGTCCTAATTTCTTCTATGAACTGCCGTTATTTTGAGATTACTTTGCACTCTCTTACTAGAAGGATCTCACTCATCATGCAGCAATAAAATGAATGGTCACAAGTATTTTATGTGTCTATTTCGTGGCAGCTGTATTTGCCACTACATATACCTGACAAGTAAATTCAAAGATTTTGGTGAATGCTTGTCAGGGTCATCAACTCAATCTAGAAAAATCTACACACAAATTATCACTTTAAGGATTGAAATAAAGTGTGAGATCATAGTTAGAAGAATTCGTGATGTTATTACCCAAAATTCATAAGCATTTGGGAGGAAAAACATAAATTTTTAGAAACTATATATTAGATACTGATTTCCATGCTACTTTAGAGTCCTATTAATAAAGTAACAATTTTTCAACTCAGAATCATTACACCCATGAGCAGAAGTAAAAATACCTGGTGTCAATTCCTCTTTAACTGTACAAAATAAATATTTTACAAATGAATAATAAAATCAGCAAAATTTAACTTCAATATTTTGAATAGTTACTGTGAATAAATGTGACTAAATACAAAATCTTAGAACTAATTAAAAGGTGTGTAGCCATGTCCCCTTAAGAAAAGTTATCTGTCATCCAACCCCATATGTCTCCAAGACAAGACAGAAACAGCAAGACTGCTAAAGTGAAATCAGCAGGCAAAGAAGACACAACTGAGTGTAATCAGCATAAATGGTGATAACTCAACCCATAACAGAGAAAAATAAAAGGGAAGGCATACAGATTTGGAAGAGCGTCAGCCCCGAGGGACATCATAACACACCTGTGTTAATAAGTCAGAGTACAAAAGATGTGCTTAAATTGACTACCATCTGACAGCTAAGAAACAACTTAAGAATGAGTGGTTTTCAGAAAGCAAAAGGGCAGACCCTGCTTTTAACATACAGGATTATAGCTGAGCCTGTCCTTAATGGAACTGGACTGGCTCTTTCCTGTAAGGAGATAGACCAAGGTGCCATGAAAACCACAGATTTTGCACAGTCAGTAAGACACTTCCTCCGGGAAGATGCAGTAACCATTGAAATGTTCACAGTAGATTCAGCAAAGTTTCAAAGCCTCAGTAAAGAACAGTCCTTTCTCTGGTGACATCTGTAAAATTACCCAAAAAAAGACAATACCAAATAGATAAAAACTCTCCCCCAGTGTAAACTGGTGAAGTTCGCTAGAGTGGAATTATTTTGCACTACAACAGCTTTGCCAAAAAGTTTTTAAAGATTTCAGGATAATCAAGCAACTTGAGTAAAACTGGGAAAAATGAATAAATAATCACAGCATTCTGCAGTTGAAGTGACAGTCTGCATGTTGATGCTTCATTCTTCTGTGGAAATTTCCACCTAATGAAAATGGCTAAAATTGCAACCAGCTAAGAAGTTTTGAAACTCTAAATCCTGAAGATCTCTTTTTATTTCACTTTGAACTGGTGTGAATGGCTATCAAAGGTACAGATATGTTAAAAATTAACCCAATAATCTTGTATATCTTAAAAAAGTAGCCTTGTCATGCAACCCTGAGAAAAAGTAAGTATGAAATGCTTCAAAGTTACAGTGAGAGTAGCAGTGATGCTATCATTTTGTTAGCACTTTGGCCCCAAAAATAATTTTGGCAGAAGTATAGTCAAGATAAATCATCTAAAAGGATGTACTAAATTGAATACTGTCAGAATTAAAGCACAGCCACAGTCCTAAATAAAGCTACGCCTGCCATCATACATCATTTTTGCAATTAGATAGCTAATTGAACTTACTCAAGAGCCAAGTTATTGAACCTCCAAAACATTACTGGGGAAACAAAAGTCATTAACATAACTAATACTTCGCCTGCACACTTTTGGGAGAAAAGGTTTTACATTTTTATCAGCTTTTATTTTCCCCTAAATTAAAGATTACTTTTATTATTTTCTACGGGACTAAAAATGTATTTAGTAACCATAGGAAGAGTTTTGAAGACTGAAATCCTCCAGCAGAGTATAGAATATGGACTGTACCAACTGTGATGGTGAATTTTTCCCCACATTGCTCTGTCACATTTTTTCAAATCCCAACCAGAAGAGATCTCTATGCAGCTCTTATTTAAAGAAAAGCTGTCACTGACTTCAGCAATAGTCTTTGCTCCTCTCCTAGCACATAGGATGTCCTTTGACAATAAAGATAATTAATGTTATGTGAAGAGTCAGTGTAATCTACGATGGAACTCATAGAACATTCCTTGACTACCATGAAAAAAACAAATTATTTTTTCAGAGCAATTAAGTATGGATATAAACAGTCCAGAATGAAAGAAGAGCAAAGCAGTGCTCATGAACTTCTAATGTACTTCTAGTGCACTTCATGCACTGCAATTTTAATCCCTCAAATTCTGGCACTGGTTGCAATCAGATAGTAGTAAAGGATTTCTTAAAACTTGAAACAGGTTAGAAAACAGGTACAGCATAAGCAGATGAAACAGTCTTGTCCAAGAAACAGTTTGCTCTACAGTTTGCTCTACAAAAAATGAAATAGATGAAGAGGCAAAATTGAAAGTGTAAATCACTTCGGTCATTGATCTCTGCTCTAGCAGTTGATTTGATTGCCAACATATTTATTCTTTTCTAATACTAGAGAAGAATCTCATATCCCTTCATAATTGAAGCGCTCAATTTTAAAATGTCATTTTCTGCCAGAACTATATTCAGACAACATATGGACACTAAGTAATCATTCCTATTTCCAAGGCAAATATTAAATGCTAAAAAAGCAAAAGGGTAACAATGATAAAAAACAGGGAATATGTGTTTAAAAGTTTGATTGAAACAAAAGGAGCTTAATATAAATTAAAATGGCATTTTGTTTTTAAAAAATCTATTAATGTCACCAGGCAAAATACAGAATAATGACCCTTAGCAAAAAAAAAAAAAAAAGGGAAAAGCTAGTATTTACTAGAGGTTGACTCCTTCATGGATCACTTCATGCCTTCATGGTTCATGCTCATATTGTCCATGGCTTGGATAATTTTAACATATTTGGATAATATTAACATGTCTTCAGTCACACAACCATGGTGTGAGCATATACTCATTTCTGCTACATACCGAAGTATGCTTTTTGGTCTTTCTCAGGACAGAGACCCAAAATGAGCTGCATCCAGAAGGCACTGTGTTCTGTTTATGATTCCCCGGTAAAGTGCACTGCTGCTGGGTAGGTCGAGGCAGACCAAAAATGTTTACAGACGTTGCGAAGGCTGCAGAGAGACACAAGGTGGTGAACAATGGACTCTTTGCCTTTGCGGCCCTAAGTGTAATCATGGCAAAGCAGAGATTCTGGCCCTAGGACATTTAAGATGGTGATGGCATCTGGCAGCCTCTTAGGGCCAGGCTGGTGGGATGGGATGCCATCCAGAGGGACGAGGACAAGATTGAGAAGTGGGCCCATGTGAATAGCATGAGGTTCAACAAGGCCAAGTAAAAGGTTCTGCACCTGGGTTGAGGCAAACCCTGGTATCAGTACAGACTGGGGGATGAAGGATTAAGAGCAGCCTTGCCGAGAAAGACTTGGGGGTACTGATGGATGAAAGATTGGACAAGAGCTGACAGTGTGTGTTCTCGGTCCAGACATGGACTGTATCAAAAGAAACATGGTCACCCTGGTCGAGGGAGGTGATTCTGCCCCTCTGTTCTGCTCTAGTGAGACCCCACCTAGAGTTCTGCATCCAGTTCTGGAGCCCTCAGTACAGGAAAGACATGGACCCGTTGAAGAGAATCCAGAGGAGGCCACCAAGATGATCAGAGGGATGGAACACTTCTCCTATGAGGACAGGCTGAGAGAGCTGGGGTTTTTCAGCCTGGAGAAGAAAAGGCTCTGGGAAGACCTTATTGTGGCCTTTCAGTACTTAAAAGGGGCCTGTAAGAAAGATGGGGACAGACTTTTTAACAGGGTCTGTTATGACAGGCCAAGGGGTAATGGTTGTACATTAAAAGAGGGGAGTTTAAGACTAGACATGAGGAAGACATTTTTTACAATGAGGGTGGTGAAACACTGGCACAAGTTTCCCAGAGAGGTGGTAGATGCCCCATCCCTGGAGACATTCAAGGCCAGGCTGGACAGGGCTCTGAGCAACCTGATCTAGTTGAAGATGTCACTGCTCATTGCAGGAGTGTTGGACTAGATGACCTTTGCAGACCACTTCCAACCCAAACCATTCCATGAATCTATGATGATTCTACGGTCAGAGCATTCCCAAAGGGGATGCGCACACTAGATTTGTGCTCCAGCAGCCCTGCCCATGCTGCGCGAAGCCTGAGAACCCCCCTTCAGTTCAGTACAATCACCAAAGCTCAGCCCAAGGGCATGACTTGGCAGTGTGACAGGGAGGAAAGTCTGGAATTTAAAGCGAGCTCAGTTCCCTGCTTAACTAGTAGGGTGGATGACCAATAAAAAATTTCTGGCATCAATACCAAGTTTAGTGCTGATAGAAATTGGTACTGGTATGGGCATATGATTCTTCCTGAAATAAATTTGGGAGACCAGACACCAAAGGAGCTTGCCATCGTTGTAAAGCTCCTCTCTTAATTTAAAACTTTTAGGGAGTTATAATTGCAAACCTCTTTTTTTTTTTTCTTTTTCTTTTTCTTTTTCTTTTTCTTTTTCTTTTTCTTTTTCTTTTTCTTTTTCTTTTTCTTTTTCTTTTTCTTTTTCTTTTTCTTTTTCTTTTTCTTTTTCTTTTTCTTTTTCTTTTTCTTTTCCTTTTTCTTTTTTTTCTTTTTTTTTCAAATTATCATTAACAAAAGCACTTTGCTGCTAAGTAGGATCCCTCTTGAGGTTTTGCTTTTTTTGGCATTTATAAAGGACTTCAGCAATACTTGTTACTAGAAACTTCCTCCTCACTAATGGCTTTGGCACTTGTCACCTCCTTATTACAGGCACTGTTTTTCCTTCTCAATCACAAAGTCCTACAGACACTATGGTCTATCTGGACCATTGGAAGTGATCAGAAGGCAAGTGTAGACTTTTAAAAATAGGCTGAATAATGTAGACTACTAATAATGAAACATCAGTCAAATATGTCATCCAGCCTGAGGCAGCTTTTGATTTTTGCATAATAATAATTGGCCCTGTACTCAGCACTGGTGAGGTCCCACGTCAAATCCTGTGTTCAGTTTTGGGCCACTTACTGCAGGAAAGACACTGAGGTGCTGGAGAGAGTTCAGAGAAGGGCAACAAAGCTGGTGAGAGGCAGCAGAGGAAACTGGGGCTGTTTAGCCTGGAGAAAAGGAGGTTGAGGGGAGACCATGTTGTTGTCTACAACTACCTGAAAGGAGGTTGTAATGAGGTCAGTTGTGGTTTCTTTTCCTAAATAACAAGTAACAGGATGAAAGGAAATGGCGTCCAGTTGTGCCAGGGGAGGTTTACATTGGATATTAGGAAAAACTTCACCAAAAGGGTTGTCAGGCATTGGAACAGGCTGCCCAGTGAGTCACCATCCCTGAAGGTGTTTAAAAGACATGTAAATGTGCTGCTTAGAGACATGGTTTATGAGTGGGCTTGGCAGTGTTATGTTAACAGTTGGACTTTATGATCTTAAAGGTCTTTTCCAATCTAAACAATTCTACGTTCTATAATTGTCCCAGAACACTGCTGTTGTATATAACTGGAGAGTGTTGCTAGTTAAAAAGTACCTGGTTAAAAAGAAAAAAACCCTCTTCTTATCTACTTTTAAGTCTCTCTTTGGATCTCACCCAGGTCATGGCTTCTGTAAAATATTAGAAAACACTTAGGCAGCCAATGTACTGTATCTACTGCCTCTTCTAATTCACTCTTCTCTGTGATTCACCTGCTCCTGTTTGCTCTAGTAAAGTAGCTGCTGGGACACAAGCTCTTGTGAGCAGGAATCACCATTGTGCTGCACACTTACACACTGCTCGGTGCAGCTGGTTCTCATGCTCGCACTGATGCAAGCTGGATGCTGGGAACAACAAACTTGGGGTATTTCTCACTGAAAGAAAAAGAAGGGAGAGGAATGGCTACCAGCTTTTATTTTGGAAGTGTGTGTCACTGTGCTGAATGTCATCATCAGAAGAACTTAATTAACAGAAGGATAGTTTGATTTGACAATAACATATATTAAACAAAGACACTGGTCCATATGTAACTAAATCACTGCCAAGACCTCTACAATACAAAAATATCATGTTGCTGAAAGGAAATACTCTTCTATACACCTTGGTAATTGCTCTCAGCTGAACTAGTTTCCATTTTAAGTTTATATCTTTTTCTTGCTCGCTATTTTAATAACAAGTTATTATCAGTCAAACTGCTTAAAAACATAGTAAGAATATTAGAACATGAGAAAAGGATCAGAATATCAGAAAAGGGTGTCACAGAGAGTGAAAGCAGATAGGGACACAATGTTATCCATACTTCGAAAAAAATGTTGTCTTTGGTAGGTCTGAACTACTCAGATCTGAACACTCCCCAAATATTGTTGGGGCTTACATCTAAAACATTAGTTTAGGCTCATCTCTAGTTAGTTGAGTTATTCAGGGTGACAAGATTTACAGACACAGCTTCTCAGCATGAACAGCATGCATGGAAAATTGTATGTTAAGGTGAAGGATTTCTGCAAAATTCATTCATTATTATGCGGACTAGTTATTGACAAAAGAGTTCAATTGTATATGAGGTTCACAATACAGCTATTAAAATAATGTGTAACATTAGATTAATGTAAAGATTCATGTGTGAGGAAACCAGCCGCCACCTGTGGCTTACATGTCATTGCTATTATTATTAATGAGTTTTCAGCTGTACATCGATCACCTCTGTTCTTCACTTAGTATTGGAGTAGTTGAACACAGGAAAGAACTGAAATTGGCAAAGCTATCCCCCCCAAAAAACCCAAAAAGGTGTTTTTCCATTTTTTTGAATGCTAAATGAGAAATTTTAATGAAAAAAGTGTAGTTCCCAGCTTACCTGTCTTCAGTGGCACACAGTTCAGTGCAATATTTAACAAATGTAACACTCCCCCAAAAACCGTAACATTAAGAGTATTACAAATCATTAATAAAGTATAAAATCTGATTATATTTTCATTTTAATTATTTTTTCTTGACTTTCTGATTGTAGTATGACTAGGATTTTCTAAATATTTTATGGAAGTAGAATGTATATGGAAATCTGGAATTTTAAAATAAAAATCCTCTTAGTGAGATACTGAAATCAGATCATGGTGCTGATGCAGTTTAATTGAATTCTACAACTTATTCACGTTAGCTTTTACTTCAATGCATCAGATGCTAACTGTGAATTGTAATTACATAATATTAAAATGTAACAAAATTGTTTCCACAATCACGCAAAAAAGCCTGACTGTTCAAAATTAGAAAACAAGGTTTATAAGAATATGTTACACTGAAGCTGTATCAGCAACACTTCTTTTGCAAGGAATAAGTCTGAAGAAATTTTTCACTTAAGTCTTTTAAAAACCCTTCACTAACGCCATCTGATTATGGTCACTGACTATGGGAAGAGACTGAAAGGGGTGGCTTTACAGACGTATGATACTATAGAACAACACAAAAAGAAGAACATTCAAACTATAGCATATAGTAGCTATTTTCCATTGTAAATATATATATCCAGGGAACAAGTCATAAAGTAAAAAACCATACGTTGCTGGAAAACATTTTTAAATTTCATAAGGCCCACAATGTTGCTTTATAACAAATAAGGGAAAGACTTCATATAACTGAGTGGGGAAGGTATTATACTTCTAAAAAAATTGTCTCATGCTAAAGAAATTAAATATGAAAACAGTGAAAATAACAATATTGTTTACCAGGGAAATTATATTTGCACAAAACAGGTCACAATAACATCTTCTAAAACAACAGAGCAGCGATATTAATGCCACTCTATGTTTCCAGTGTTCATAGCCAATGTATTTATAATAATCTTTTCAAAGGTTTGTGAGAAATAAATCTAATCTCCCCCTTTTTTTCAAACCACGCATGGTATATGTGCTAACTTACTGAATTCATCCTTCATGCAATTCCAGTTTATTAAAGAGGTTAAAAATTTATAAAACTCTGATGGGATATGGTTTTAATGCTTCATCACACTACCCATCATTTGCTTTTCAATCTAGATCGGAATGATCTCGCCGACTTCCCTGCAATCACCTACCTGCACAGCTAATATTTTCTGAGCGTTCTCCTGAGAGGCCGCCTGGAGCCGGGCCAGCCCCGCCTGGATGGAGCGGCCGCGCCGCCTCCGCCGCGCCGCCCGCGCCCCGCGCAGCCTCCGCTGCAGCGCCCGCAGCTGCCGACGGGAACAGGGGGAAGGGGCAGGGGGGTGAGACGAGAAAGGGGGGGAGAATTAAAAACAAAAAAAAAAGAAAAGAAAAGAAAAGAAAAAATATATAAATTCCCAAGTCGGAGTAGGAGAGGAAATTAATGGCAGCGTTCAAGAAGAATGATGGAGGGGAATATAGAAAGCAGTCAATAGCCCATTCTGTGCTGTACGGACCTGACAGGAATTTCACAGTCTCTTGGTTTTTCAGCCCACTCATGTGCATTCGTCAGAAACCAGTCACATCTGGCTGCCAGGATGGGGGGTTAATTTCCTCTAAATGCCTCAGCAGTTTTGTTCTAGCTGAGGCAAACTCTGTGACTGCAAAGCTGATGAGTAAAATATTTCTACTTCACCCAGTTTAACTCAAAACCGATAGCCTCGGGACATATTGAACCTTTCTTAAAAAAATAATCTTTTGAAGCTTTTTGAACGGCACATCAGGTCAGGCCAAAGCTTAAAATGCAAGTTTAAGACTTTGATGGACACAAGGGCTTTTTTTTTTTTTTCCCTGTGTAAAGCTTATCATAGCTTGGCAATGTGTGCTTTAGTGCATGACAAAACTAAAGAGAATTAACTTAGCCATCAACTGCTCAGGGAGAACAATAACAGGAAAGAAATTTCCAGATAGAAGTTCCTATTAATCTACCTAGCCATAACCATGTGACATGAAAGCATCTAACAGCACTAAATTGCACTGAATGTGGCAGCTGAGAATGACACTACTTAAAAAAGGATTTTACGTAGATGTATAGAAAAAATAACACTTATCCTAGGAATCTCATTCAGTGCAAAGGATCCTAACTGAAATGATTCCAAGTGGGAGTGCTTACCTGATAGTTTTTTGCTATTTCCTAGCAGTAATTATTGTTAAAATCTACAGTTCAGACTAGTATCAGTTTTTCCTTAATCTGCAAGTGTTTGGAACTTATAAACACAGTGTAGCAGATCTCAGTCTAGAAAAAAAAAATGTTTTAATGAAATCTGAAAATCTACCAACACTGGATGTTTTTGAAAATGGCTGTGGGTTTTGGTAAATTCCACAAACATTGCTACATACTTTAAACCAGTCATAATTTAGAAAATGGAAATTTAAACCACCTAAATTATTGCGTAGTGGAAATACATGGTTTTGTGTTTCATCAAGTTAATTATTCCAATAAATTCCATAGCTATTGCTAGCATGAGGCCTTCAAGAGTATGCCTGTCAACCAGATTAACACAATGGATTGTACCATTCCTTTGGAAATATTACATTTCATTAAGGTCAATGCCACAGGTCAATAATTGGATCAGTTATAAAGAAGCTTTTACATGATAAGATATGACTGCTCTTTAGGAGCAAGCGCAGTGTACCAGCTGAAAAATATACTTTTTCAAAAGAATGTAGATTATAGTAATATCAAGTGAGCTATTACAGCCTAGAGAATAATTAATGCACATTTTCAAAATTAATGGCCTGATTTTCAGAGATACTGAGTTTCCACAAGTCCCATTAGATTCTATGGAAGCTGTGAGTACTCTGCATGTTTGTAAATGAGGCTGTAAAATACTAAAAAAGATCATTGTACATAATTTTTTTGAGTCCTACCAATGTATATTAAAAATAACATGAGGGAAGGTAGATAAACTCAATGGGAAAATATAAAAACATCAGTCTGAATCACAGCCAAAATCTGAACCCAAAGAGCGAAGGGATATGTTCTCCAGTTTGAAGAACCTTTCCTAAGTACCACTGCTCCTTTCCTCCTATTTTAAGATTTATTTTTTTTTCCCCTGAAATCTATCTCTTTCTGCAGGTCTGCTGTTAACTCAACTATTTTCAAATCTCATGTTGTTTGATACCATTCTGGAGTCTGAAAAAGAATGCAAGTGAGAGAAGAGAGAAACATAACTTATGACATTTTAATAAAACAACCTACTTAAACCCTAGAAAAACAAATTAACTGGAAAACTATTTTTGGATTATCAAAACTGGCATTTTTATAAAAAGGTAAAATAATTGTGAGATATATTGTCATGATGAGGAAAACGGTGATTGGGATTGACGGCTATCCAGTTCAATGGCTATCCAGTTCAGTGGCTATCCAGTTCAATGGCTACCCAGTTTTTTTGTCTTGAGAGAATCAAAAGGCATTAAAAAATTTTCAGGTTTGGTTGTTTGAAGGTTGGTCTAACATTTATTGAAAAACTGCAAGTATATAATGGCTGGTGTCCAATACGACTTTCACTATTGTTTCTCTTTCAAATAACTGAATAAACGTTTGCAAATTACAAGTCCGTGATGGTTGTTGTTACTATTGTAAGTCACCGTGCATCTAATACATCTCATATTTCGAATACATTTTATTGTGCCTAGCATTAACGGAGCCTGAACCAAATATTTATTAATTTCACAACATTAATTGCAACATGAATAACATTATGCACACAATCAGAAATACAGGTCTGTGAGAAAGTAACAGCACCATCAAATACTATTACCTAAAAACTTAAACTGATGGACCCACTAGCCTGGGAAGGGCCATACAGTGTCCTGAGTAGACTGCAGACCTTTAGCTGAGAGAACCATTTAAAACAGAAAAATTGTGAGTAACCTAGCTAAAGAGCACTTCTACTCAATGGCAGACTGTAGATCTCCTAGGTTTTGCCATGATCTCGCTATCCCTACACGCACCAACACCTTTTCTGTAGATCCTCTGCTCGGTTATATAATAGACAGATAAGTTATTTGCTTCTCCTTATCTTTTAAATTTTGATCACATGTAGAGAATTAAGAAGGCATGGCATGTGTGAGTTGCATACACGACATTATTGCTAACTCCTTCATTTTTCATGGCCTTTTTTCAGCATTTGAGAAAATTACTGTTTCCTATGAATTCTCAGCACATCCAGCCAAATGGTGAGAGAGAAGATAACAACATCTCTAGTGCTTAAGGTGTAGGAATATGTACAGCAGACAAATTTTTGTATGAGGTTTATATGAGATTCACTTTGTTTCTGGTGTTTAGTTCTCTGTGGGAGGAGAACTGAAGTAAATAGCTAAATGCAAAAGGGAAGAAAGTGGCAGGATCCTTGTTTCTGTTGTTCTTGCATGTGCCAAGGCTGCAGCTGAGACAGGTCTGCTGCTTGTCCCACAAACAACCTTTTGTTAAAGGAACTGCAGGGCTTTCTGCAAGCATCAAAATGATGGCAATCTTGCAATGGAGGAGCAATAGTTTTCAAAGAGGTGGAAGGGGTTTTTTTTGGTGGGAGGGGACAATTTTTGCAGCGATTTCTCCCAGTCCTCATCCTACAAACAAGGAATCATAGAATCATAGAATGTCCTGAGTTGGAAGGGACCCATATCTGAAAATAACTGTTCCTGTTTTCCACCTGAGAATGCAAAAGAGAATCAGGCCCTCTGTGAATAAAATTCCATTTTATTTTCCAAAATTGTAATTATTCATAATGTAAATGTATTCTGCATTTAGAATTCATACTTACATCTAATATGTCCAGCAAAACTACAAGGTTCTGGATCACACAAAAGAGAGTAGTTATTATTATTGGGAGAACTAGTATGCTACTTGTCTCAAAATAAGATTCTCTTTAAATACTGCCAAACTTCAAACATTTGATGTAAAAATGTACCTGGCAAGTGTTTGCCTTAGGCTGAATTTGTTTGAATAGCCCAAGCAGTTTACTTTTTTTTTTTTTTTTTTTAAGTATTCTAGGCAAAATACATTATTCTGCTCCTGTTACAAAATTATACTGATGTTTCCTTTTCCTTTCCTGAAGTTTCCTTCAGGAACAACCTGAAAATTAGGAAGCACACTCAGCCACACAGCTCAAAGAATGGAAGTTTCTCTGATGACAGGGACTTAAGAACATAGGTATTCTGAGCAAAGGTTGATTTCGGACTGAAAACAATCTAAGGAAATACAAACTGAGACACTTAAAAAGAGTAGCAGCTGATGGTGATGTTGCAGCTGCAGTAGGTAGTTAGAGCTACTTACCAAGTGACTAACCCTATTGTAGATATTAAAATTAAGAAGAATTGGACTAAGTGGCAGCAAGAAAGGAAAATACACGTAGTTGAGGCAGATGAGAGAAACAGATGGGCAGAACACTTCCAAGAAGTCTCACCAGACTCAGCCCACCATCAATACCATATTTTGATGAAATATTATGAACATAAAGCATTTAACATTAACAATAACCGATTGAGATGTCATCAATACACACAGCAATCCAGAACCTAAAAAATGTCAAGGCAGACAGCAATGACCATATCACAGATAAATGATCCCACCATTTAAACAAAACTCAGAATTTTTCAAAGCAAAAAGATCTCTCCCCTTCCTTCTGCAAGAGAAATCATTTACAATGTAGTATCATACAGGATGTAAGATGAAGTTGGGCAGAAATCTTAGTAAACAATGGGCTGCATTCAGCTCAGGTGAACATGAATGAAATAGAGATAGTCATAGTAAGGACCATCATAAAATAATACATCATCAATTCTTAAAAACACTTGGAAAGCTTACATACATCTGCAATCATATACTGAGCATGAGTCATGTTGACACTGTGAACAAGCCAGAGAATAATGGAAGACAAAGTATGTTCTAATCTCAAGGCTTCTGAATGTAACCCTGCAGAAATGTATTATATCTCTGCTACACTGACGTGTTAACCAAATCATTTAAGCTCAGCTTTTCAGAGACAACTGGGAATTTTGTGCTCTTTTTTGAGGGGCATCCAATTGAAGTCTTTAATATCTAGAGCTGATTAGCAATGAAATATTCAACTGAAGACAGTGAGGAGACTTGAAATCGTAGTGTGCCATGAAGAAAGTTGTATTTCTGACATCACTGTACCAGGGCTAGATCTGCAAAAGGCTCTAGGTATCTAATTGCCATGTTAGGCAGCTGGAACCATAGTCATTCTATGGTGTTGACAGTACAAGAAAGTAAGATTATTTCACTGAATTCTTTTATTAAAACATGACTCTGTTTTAAATTCAGTGAATATAACTGTTGCAACACCACTCTTGCCTGACTCTGATACAGTAGGTACCTGACATTCTGGATTCAACATAACATTATTTTGTAATTCTTCAGTAGTCCCTCCTGAGACATCAGTTTATTTCAAAACGTAGCAAACCAAAATGAAACTAACACAAGTATTAACTACTAGTCACTGCTGTCAGTACTAACCTACGATTTTCAGACCTAAGCAAATTACCATTACATGTTGAACAGAGACTAACCTGTCATTTCTAAATCTACACTTTCTTTATTTTCAAACGATGCTAATCTTATATCAGAGGACCCAATGTGTGTGTCATATTAATTCAACAGTGCTCTGTGAATGCTAAATTCTATGTAAATGACATAAGCCTTATCAGTTCCATTCATTGTTACAACTCAAACAACAGCAATTACAACAACTCTACAGATTTTGGTGCTGTAAGAATGGCAGATTTATTAGCAAAATCCAGTTAATATTTATCTTTTTATACTATTCAACTACCAAGTTACACCTGTACAATATACAAAGCTCCTAGGTAATGAGATATTTCTTTATTGTCAAATCTGCTCCACAGACTGCTGGTAAAGATTACATAGCTCATTTAAATAAAGCTCTTTTGTCAACACACTGGATATACTTTAAAAATGAGTAAAAGCCTCATGAAAAAAACAAATCTCAGCTGACGTGCAAGTATACATGAAAAGACGCACTTGTTTTTTGACCTGATTCCAGTTGTCAATGCTTTGGTAAGCAGATTAGCAACATCATGTTTGAAAAAAAGGAAAACTGCATTTCAAGATCCACTGAAAAACAAAGGAAGAAAATTCTACTAAAAATATTGGTGAATACAAACAAAAACATTGGTCTATGGAGGAAATAAAAAAAAATACTGGTATTATTATTTTTAACTTCTGTCAGGAAAAAATAAGAAAAAGAGACAATAGCATAAGATCAGGATGTCTTTCTTCTTATTGTGGCTACTAACTGTAGACATTTTTAATATTAATCTGAAAATGAAAAGTATGCTTTTTCTATTAGGTTCTTGAAAATGCAACCTAGAGTTTGATACTGAGTAGATATAGAATACATGTGATGTTATTTTTTCCTCAAAGGTTTTTAAACTTGCCAATTTCTCCTGCTATACAAGGGAAATATATCTGTACTTATCCAGATGGCTCCCTCTATATCATTTAGTAACACTGATAATCAAATACTGCTATTTCATCCCCTAGAGCCTGAAGCAATGAATGGAAACATCTTGAAAAGGTACAGATAATTCCACTTACTCCAAACCAAAGCTGGTTTTGTTTTATTTTGTTTTGCCTTCGAAGCTGTCATCTGTGGAAGCCTACAGCTTTTCCCAACTCTTATTTGGTATTTGCACAAGGCTGTCAGAGGAACATGTCAGACAGCACAAACTGAAGCATCAAAACCCTGCAAGTAAACAAGATTGCTCCAAAGAAATTCCTGACCTTGCCATTAATTTCTCCTGCTAAAGCAGCCATAATCTCTAATCATTCCTTTTACAGACTCTACTGCTTACTCTGAAAAGAAGAAATTGCACAATAAAATACCATATCTCATCCTCTGTCCCCTCCTAAAGGATTTCTGGAGTATAATTGTTAACACATATTTCAGAAAGTATACTAACATTTTTTTGACATTTAGTGTCGAGAATTTTTTTCATGAACTTGCACTCTTAAAAATAAAACTAATAAACTAACATTAATATGAATATGTTACACTACTTTCCCAAACAATTTAATAGTGAGGTCTTAGATAAGCTCCATCTTTGTGAAGGGTGAATTCATGCCTTTTTTTGCTACCTTTAAATACACTAAGATTAATTTCCAAGAAGTGCTTCAGTTGTAGACCTAGCACAATACAGAGACAGTACCCTGCCTGTCTTGACTACGGAACTTCAAATAGTATGATGATAAAACATTTATATTAAGCAGTTGCTTCTTATTTATATAGAGTATCTCCTGTTTATTGCAAAACAGTAAAATGAAATTCTAAGGAAGACATTTTATTTTTTTTTCTAGATGACGCATTTATCAATTACTCTCTATCACTTCATGAGAACTCAAGAATCATAAATCTTGCTCTCTGGCCAGAAACCAGCCTGTTGTGATGAGGCAGTACTGCCATTTCCTTTGCATTTCCAGGCTTTTGGTACCTTCCTATGATCTCACCAGGACTGTTAGTCACCAGCATATTCCTAGGCTTTGTTCAGCACGACTGCATGACGTGATAGCCCAAGTCGTACAACAGGCACCTCCACAGTCATACACACTACTGGATGCTTGGCTGAATACTCACCAGCATCCCTTTAGCCGTGACAGAAACTTGACTTTCAGCTAACCATTTGAGGAAAAACATGGTCTTCACCTGAGCCATGTCAGACTTCACACAGGAGTTTCCCACGTGGGTTTGCACAATATACTGCCTGAACAGTGAAAGCAGCCCAAAGGCTGGATGTTCTGCAGAGCCAACCTGAGCACAGAGAGGTAAGTGTGCTTCCTGGAAGGCAATGAATCAATCAGAAGAACAGCTGGCCAATTAAGATGTGCATAACTTCTTGCCAGATGTTACCCCTGCGATGATGGCTGACTGCATTTTAGAGATGCACATTGTTTCTCAACCCCCGGGGCTACTTTCATATTGTTAAATAAACAGAACTATGAACTATTCTCTGGCTGTAAAGCTGACACAGGCTGGCTTTGTCTATACTGTGCAGTCCACTAACACTTCTCAATCTTGTGCAATAGCCTCACTGTCCAAAGGCACAAACAGCATTTTAGTGGGAGGAGGTGTTAATGACTGAATGACTGAAATAAAGTGTGGGCTGTGTTTCAGCCTAGGAAGATGAAAGTAAGCGTTGCATACCCTTCGGTATGGTAAGACTTCTTGGGATAGTGGTAGAATTATATTGTGCTGAGGGAACTAAACTAAAGCTGGTGCTGTGCCATCCACATTTCCTGCTTGAAGGAGTCCCTAGTGCATGTTATTCCTTGATTCCTGCTAGACCTTCTCTTGGTAAGTGCTAGCTAGCACAAGGCAAACCAGGACACGCTACCATAAATATACAGCATGGAGGACTACAGAGCTGGTCAAACTAGGTCCCTAACCCTCTTTTATTTTGCAGACTAGATGTCACCTTCATGGCCTGAGCTTCCTGTTGAAAGTGTCTTGGAAAGAGCCAGATGCACATATGGTCTTCATAAACAATAAGTATTGAATTAATAAATTGTAAGAATTCATGGGCAGGATGGGATTAGGAAGGGAACATGAAGTTTGGCGGGAGTCCAACTTCAACAAGTATGAGTAGACAGGCAAAAAATATATGGTTAGAGAGTATTACGATAGGCCAGTTTAAGAGCTACAGTGTGAAGGAAAAAAGGGATATCTTGAAACTCATAAACTGAAGTCTTTAAGTCATCAGCTAACTTGAATTTGACATCCTTAGTCTAACCAAACAGCCTTTTCTTCTTATCTAGCACCAGACATTAGATTTCATAAATCTTATGAGAATTCTTCAACCTCATCAGCCCTTCCTGACTTTGGCTCTTGCTCTGATTTACATCTTTAGGTCAGACAGCAGTTTTACTTCTTGCTTGACCCAGGGGATAACATAAGGTGACAGAATGCTCTTTCTCGCTTACTAAACATAAGCATTTTTTGAGGTTTACAAAGGTAGATTCCCATACCCACCACATGTACACATCAGCTTCTCAGTACGGTCATCCTGTATGATTCTTGGTAGCATTTTAACGGACACCTCTAGAGAGTTACTTAATTCTCTGACCTGAGAACATAGCACTCAAACAGACAGTCCTTGTTAGGATTTGACTGTATTTTCCCACCACCATTACCCACCTGTCTTCAGACAGGATGGACATCGTATTGCAAAAACTAATATTGCAGGGAAGGCAAAAATTAAAATGTTGTTCACAGAATGGATTTAGTTAGATACTTAGCTTCAGTCTGTCATAATATGCATTGTATTAGCTAGCCATTAAGACACTAGGAATAAAATATTGCAGGCCTTGCCAGTACCCTTTGTCCTCAGAATGGCCTAGGGATTCAGCCACATTTCTGTAGGAAGCACAATGTGAGCAGAAGGAAAAGGTGAAATAAAGTCACACACTGTCAGTAATTAAATCACTTAGGAAGTACTATAAGTCCTTCCCGTAAAAGTCTGAAATTATAAGAAATAGCAGAGGTGCCATGTAGACTCAGATATTGTGATGTGGGTTAGGAGCTCATGTAAAGGAGAAGTCTGAATGATATTCCAAAAGCAGTGATTCATTGCACTTTCTTTAGAAATAAATAAAGTGACTGGAATGTTCCTACTTTATCAGGAAACGAAAATTTATTTAGCTTTCGGATTACATTTTTAAGTGGCAAGCAGAATATGATCCTGTGATTAGAGTTTTTATCAGACACTATACCAGACACTTTGGCTAAAGAAATAAAAAAATTACTTGTAGGCATTCCTGTTTTCTGAAGTAACAACTATAAGATTCACACTACTCATTTTTTATTTGCAGGCTATGGGTGCTACTTGGTACAGAGCACAGACAAAGCCTGAAACAACCACAGCTGAATCTTCTATTTCACACCCTGCTTTCAGTAAAAGGTGAAGAGCCAAATTGAACAGTGAAGGCAGTCAAAGAAGACAAACATATTTTCGATTTATGAGAAAATTAAAAACCCAAAAGCAACAATGCTGGTGAAATTAACAGCAATTAAATTCAAATTCACTCAGCAACTGCGATAGCCTCTAGGATTTGTCATTTTTATGTTGCAACAAGGAAACTGGAAGTCCTAGGAGGCCAGGCTCTAGCCCAGATAGATCCATGTCTCATCCCTTAGCACCACAACAGGAAGCCTATTAACACTGACAAGGCTGACTGCCCTGAAATTGCACACTTTTAAAACGCTGACATTCTTGGCCCCAAGGGCACAAGGCCTCAGGACCTGTGCCCCAGATTTTGGGGAACACCTCCTGACCTCCAGGTGTCAAGTGTCTGGCTCTGGTGTAAGCCAACAGAGTCCTCGCTGGGACTGGGACAGCAGTCTCTCTTACAGGGGGACACGCAGATGCAGACAAGCTACCCAGACCTCAGGCAGTGTGCCGGGAGGAACCATGCCGGAGTCACAGACCTCAGCCCAGTAAGAGGAATTCAGCATCTCTCTTCAACTTTGAGCAATTTACTTTCTATTAATGATGAATTAATCAAACACAAGATTTTAAATGAATTGTCAGCTCATTCTTTTTTGTTTCTTTAATGTTGCTGGCAGATTTTCGCTTACTTGTTGCTATCAGGTGTGTTTCTCAAAAAAATAATTACACACATCTTAAGTATGACGTGATCAAAAGGGTTTTATATATACCAATTACAATCCTTATTATAAAGGTATTGTATTCACAAGGTAAATACATTAAATAGAAAGCATGAAGATAAAAAGATATGACAAAAATTGTTGAACACTGCTTCCAAAGATGTATGGATTTAAAGGACTCCAGCTTAAAATTGGTGACTATGTTCACTTTTCTTCTTAGCAAGGATTACGACTGTGTAGTCGTCTTTTCTTAACTCATGAAAAATTCTTCAGAACTGATGAAAATTCAACCTTGTATGAAAACAAGGAAGTCATTACTAGCATGTAAGCTTCAGATTGATTTTCACTGTTTGTCAAGAAGTTTTGGCTTTTTAATCCTTCTTTGAAATGCAGTCTGTATAAACCCTTTAAAATAGCAGTTTTCGTAGGTAAGAGCTGACGGCAGTAATAAACAGGACAGAAAACACATCTTTGGTTAAACTATTTTAATGAGGAGGTACTTAAATCATTAATGACCTGAGTCAGGGACTTTGGTAACCATGAGTTAGTTGGCAGGTTCCACCTATCTTGATTTCCAAGAGTAACAATTACACAAATAGATTCAGTATTATGTTCCTGATTACCAGATAAATGAAAGATGCAAAAAGGAATCTAGTTAATGCCTTTATAATCACACACAATTACCTTAAAAGGATAATAAAAAGGAAAGAGAAATGTTCAGAAGTTAAGCAATGCTAGACTTACAGTTGCTTTTGCAATGTTCATTTAAGACCCTATGTATTATGACACAGTCTTAGTCATATGGCTGATAGTCTTTTTCATATCTTTTTCAAAGCAGTGGGTGGACTCACATTGTGAACAGATCAACAACTGCAGTAGAAGACTGTATTTCTGGGGGAAAATATTTCTGCGAAATATAACAATATTCCATGTGAGACAGAGCTAAAAGAGGGTAAAGCACTACCCCGAAGATTTTCACAGATGTTGTTGAGAGTCAATGACAGTTGAGATTTAGGAATCTTTAATTTCTTCTCAGTCTCTGAAAGGAGAGTGACCTTAGTAGACAGAGGTTTGTCCAGCTCTCCATGGACTGACTCAGACTTACTGGAAAATTCCAGTATCTCCCTGCAGCACTTTTTTTTTTCCAAATCACAGCTTGTCTATCCTTAGTCTGTTTCCCTGTCCTGCCACTGCCATTCTCCAGTCCACAAATGTTTAATCTAATTCTAGAAAGTCTTAATCTCACATTCCCAGTACTCCCTAAGAGAAAATAAAAACTATGTCTTAAGTAGCATGGAACTGTGAATTAATAGAGCACTGAGGGGAGTTTTATGCATGCTACAAGCATGTGTCAACATTGCAAAATAAAGGACAACTATGGAGCAAACGAACAAACTCTACCGCTAGACATCTGATCATCAACACTGTTAGTTCACTCTCTGGTTTTATTTCAGGCCAACTAATGTGCTCTCTTACAAACAAAGCCTGCATATGATTCACTCCAGGGACAGCTCCCAGAAAGCTTTATATATCTGGACAGCCTGCATGTTATCATGTCACATCTCAGGCACATTATACATAATTTCACTTTAATACTATTAAAAAAACCAAACAAAACCAACCACAAAAACTACTGTAGTGGATGCACATGATTCCGAATGAGCAAAACTGAAACAAAGCGGTACATATTAAAGTATTAACCACCAGCTGAGGCTGCAAGGTCCCTCCTGAGGTCCAGAGGACAGAAATCCGCAGCCAGGTACTATGTAGAGTGGGCAAGTCAGTGGTACTGACAAAGTCAGCCTTGGTGCTGTGGAAAACAAGAAGAAACACCATTTGGGCTTGAGCCCAAGGAGGTCTTCTTGGCCTCCTTTTTTATGTATCAGAAGTGCCTGAAAAGCAATTCTGCCAGTCTTTGTCACAATGACTATGCTGAGAAATGAAAACTATAAATGTCAGAACTGAATTTTCTGTTCTTGGAGATCTTTTTTTCCTTCACTGTTGCGTGTGTTTCTCTTCTACATTTCAGGGCAGAGGTTCAGCTTCTAACAGCAGAAGTAAGAATACTTACACCTCATCTTAATAACTTTTTCCTTTCTGCAAAAAGGAAAAAGCAAGCAAAAAAACCTCTGCACTCCACATGCACCTTGCTTTCTTCCAAAAGAAAATTTGGATGCATAAACAAGGAGGAAAACATTGTGCTTCCAACACTTCCCAGTTTGGATGATCCGGAGGGCAGGACTGCAGAGCACACAGGAGACACAGCTACTGTATCCTAGATAACAAAATTAGTAAGTCTTTTTCAGATTAAAAACTAGGTTCACGAGTCTACCGTTTTTCACTCCTCTAGTGCAAAATAAGTGCTTATTTGGATGCTTTACACTATTCCAGAGTTTGGAAATGCAGTAAAGCATATATCAATAAGTTAAGCTTTGCAAATTGAATTTATTAAAAAACAAAACAAAACAACAACAACCAAAACAAACAAAAAACACCAAAACAAAACAAAAAAAACCCACAAACCAACATACAGCCCCCATAAGCCCAGACTGAGATCACTTTTCTTTAACATATCTTTAAGTATTTCATTCAAAAGCTGTAAAGGCCTCTTAACCCTGACCCCTTCTGAGGTCAATCATATGTGCTATATAGAATATTTTTTTACAATGTGAAACATATGCATAAAATAAATCCACCACAAGTCCAAATCATGCAGAAAAATACATCTTCAGTGCCAAAATTACCTCATGTAGAGGCAACCACTTCAGTATAAATACAAAGCTTTTATCTTGTATGGAGGCTAGACAACAGAAGATA
The DNA here is from genome assembly GCF_037038585.1 of Patagioenas fasciata. NCBI lineage: Eukaryota > Metazoa > Chordata > Aves > Columbiformes > Columbidae > Patagioenas > Patagioenas fasciata. Next base: position 46,435,811 of record NC_092521.1, on the reverse strand, counting down.
ACATTTGTCTGCAAAGCCAGCTATCATGCTGCAAAGAAATGCAGAAATTTTAAAGATATGCTGAAAATCCATATAAGTACAAAGCTCTGAGCTTGGTCAATAGCCTAGAAAAGCCAGTTTTTGGCAACTACAAAATAGCTAAAAGGCTGATAACTAAAAAGCTGCATGTCATTGAACATAGCAAGATTTATAATATAGAGCTCGCTGAAATACATCCAGGAATGTAGAAAAAAGTAGTTTATTATATCGTATAATCTGATAAATATTTATTGTATAGTATGAGAATGCATCTTAACAAGACTTAAAGACTCTCCTAATTCAGATTCCCCAACAGAGTACGCATGTTTGTTACTAGTGCTTTTTCACTGCAGGACATGTCTCTTTAGATAAAACAAAACAAAAAAAGAAGTACCGTTTCTCCCCAAAACTGCAAGGGGACAGCCTCACAAACATTAAAATAGCTAAAATAAGTAAAAAGATTTTGGGATTGTATGTAAGATTGTGAATACAATAACTGATAGTGAACATCTGTTTATAGTACTATTACATCTACTAATTTGATTATAATACTCTATGTAGGAAACGAAACAATTGCATTTGCATGCCTGCAGCTCAAGTCTGTTTTATTTCCCGTGGATCATCTATGTATCTAGTCAGGTGTGTTGGCCTCAGGCTATTTTTACTGCAAAACATCTGAAATCACAACTGTGAACCAGTTCTGCAGGTGAGAATTTTCCTGACAGAGTATTTACATTTGAATTTGAAAAGTCATCTGCAATTGAAAGAAAGATTGTGTTACTTAATGAACCACTATGGCCATTGGTTTTAGAGTTAGCTTCCTAACTGACACCTCTCCTTATAATCCTGTCATTCAGAAAGACTGACATTTCCCAGTAAATACCAGGCTACTATTACCTAGGTGCTAAAATACAAAGATTTAGGTACCTAGCATGAGACACTGGAGTTCGAAAGCTTTGCCCAACATCTAAATTAAATAGTATTGTGCCACAAGCTGGTAAGAACAAGAACTGCAAGATCTCACATCAAAAACTGCACCCACACTGGCTGACCACCCTGAGGCTTTACTTGAAAACTCCTCTTGCACCTATTAAGAAATTACTGCTTGAGGGACAACATGAAGTTCCTACGTGTGCAATATCTAACTTCAATTCAGTATAACTTTCTGATCTGTCAGTTTTTTAACTATTCCTTTTCTTAGCTTCAGAAAACGAAACAAAGCAAAACATTTTCTAATGGGCTGATGATCAGAACTGTTATTCTGATGGTGAAATCCCAAAGGGAAACGTTTCAGATATGAAGTATTCCCTCCAGAGTCCCTGGCAGTCATGGAAAGAAGAACTTCTTGATGTATAAAGACGGTGTCACCACTGTCAAAGAATACTACAGCATGAAATGAACCACAAATAAAAGCAATGTCTTTCTTCCTTGGAATCAAAATAGTTGTTTTTTTCACCTACAATAATTTTGGAGAATAAAATCCTAGTGAAAGCTTGCACACATTATGAGAAAAATCACTTATCTCTTAGTTTTTTTAAATGTGAATATACTTAGGCGATTATTCATGCTCATAATTTATAGAACGTAAGCTCGTACACAACATACAGCAACAGTCTCCATGAAGAAATCAAAATATGATTTTATAGAAGGTGAAATAATGTACAGTTCACAGCCAACTTAACTTTTCCAACAAATGGAGCCATAAATGCAATTTTCTGTCCTTTGCTCTGAAGAATTAATTTTAAGGTATTCATATTTTTCTTCAAGTACATCTTAAGTCTCAATTAAACCACAAAAAGCTACAATAAAGTAACATTAAGAACCAACTTAAACCCACCATAGCAAGGAAATTCAGACATCGGCTAAAAATTTTGTCTCAGTCTTCATCTTTAAATCACTCTGTTGTGGTTAGGAATTGTGTGGCTTGGAGAAGTGTGTGATTTTTCATACTGCACAGTACATACGTTCCAGTACTTAGATTAAAGGAAAGTTAGAATTTTTAGACTTAACTCTGAATTTCTTTCTCCTTGAAGGCTTAACTCAAGCATCTATAATTACTTTAACACAATCTTTTTACATTTAAATCTTTTCAGTCTGGGATAGAAAGTGGAATTCTGAAATCTCCTATTTTGCTGTGTACTTCAATGGCTCTTTCTAAATTTAAAAGATTGAGCACTGCTTGCTACATGAAACTGAATATATGCATTTTTAAATGGCACTTAGACATGAGTGGATTAAATGTGGTAAAAAAGGCTTACGTATTCCCAATATAAGTTACAAATTCAAACATTCGGGCATGAAAATCCTTTGCCTAAGTTATTTTCAAGCTTCATCCTTTTTCCTGCAATAACTAAAGCAAAGCCACAGTAGCTGCAGCCATTTGCATCTAAGGAAGAGATGTTTTGCTTTGGTGATATAGTTAATGAGTCTAAAAATATTCAGTATAATAATTCTGTCAAAGCCCCCACAGTCTCCTCAATGAGCAGAAGCCTGCAGGATTCCAATGGGGAGCCAAGTAATGAGCTCTCAGCATTCGCTCCCACACCGTCCAGACGAAAAATACTCGGGCCTCGAAGGTTCCACATCATTAGCAACATGAAACAAAGACACATGCTTGACTTTAATAAGCGACTAAAGTTGCTGGCTTATTAGGCTGTCACTGCACATAAACTCTATTTCAGTGTGACAAAACAGTTGCCTGCAAACAACAACAACCAAAAAAAAAAAAAAAAAAAAAAAAGGAAAAAAGGACAGGAGCACTTTTACAAACAGAGGTCAGTATAATTTAGTGCAGTAAGTGATTGAATGGAGTTGCACGGAGGCACAGAGGAAGTGATGGGTTTCTGACACTGACTCTCACGGGCACGCTGCAGACCACAGTTTCGCTGCTGGAGACGATGGTTACGGTGGACTGCAGTGATCAGACTATGGGCATATGTGACTGAGTTTTAGTTGATATTCCTGCAAGACAGGAAGTGAGGAAGCTTATTTCCCACTGGGAAAGGGTTCAGGCATGATTAACTTGGGCATGACCAAATAGGTCAATGATATGACAATGAGTGTCTAGTGCAATAATTAAGTGGGAAAATGTGTGTGGTTTGTTTCTTCTTGTTCTTCACATACCGATAATGAATTAGCAAGGATTCATTTAATCTCTTTCATTATAGAAAAATTGATAGCAATGCTGTATGATAGCCTTCATTTGAATATATTCCTTTAAATTATATTTATCACTGATGAATACTCTTCAGTATTTAAACTCTAATGTTTGACTTGCAGAGTTACTGAGGATCTTTTTAAATGTTAATTTCTGCTAAAAGTATATGTATATAGACAGGAGAAAATACAATAATATTTACATCTAAAGAAGGGTAGAACTTGGTATTAAGGATAAGCACCAAAGAACCCTCCTGTGCCACAAGATTTTCCCAGTTTCAAACGTTCTCCTGTTTCAACTGAGCTAAGATTTTTCATGTGTGAAAAAAATAGTGAGTGAGATTAACAGATGTGTTCACTTATGCCATAAAAGTCAACCACCAGGTGGCTGTGGGACTCATCTGAATGTTGAAGATCAAAGCTCAGATTCTGTGTTCTGCATTAAGTCAGAGCAGGCATGGAGATTTTCATGCTCTACAGTCACAAGTATAGCCTCAGCAGAAGAGAACAGAAAAAAAATCTAACCATACACATTTAAAAACTCCATCTAGATTTGTTCAGACAGATGCTAAAGTCTTCAGTCCAAACTGGGCCAAAGTAACCCAAGATGACTAGAAATATTGTCCTAGGCCCCAAGAGCAGGTTCATGGTTAAAATTCCTAAATAATTCCTATGATGAATTCAGTTCTGAAAACCTGCCATTTGTTTAAGAAAAAACATTTCTTATCCAGCTACACTCGGCTTGTTTAAATATTTATTTCATCCAGAAAAAATTTCACAAAAGTAATTTGCTTTGTGAGCTCATTCTCAGACTCTTTCAACAACATTAACATGTTTTTAGGAGGCAGCCATCTTAAATTATATTATTGACATGTTTATATATACAATGGTGGGCATGTTTAGGAGAATAACATATAGATCAAAGAGTAACAAAGATCTGTATTTGGTGGGAGTTCTATTACAGTGTTTTTAATTTTTTTGTTGTTTGGAAAATGCTGTAAAAGAGGGAGGGGGTTTTGTAGGCATTAAATTAACACCTTTACACTTCTAGCTGAGGCGACACAATTTAGAAAGATCTCTGAAGACAAAAGCTCATTGTTGGTTATCTTTTGACAACATGAATTTTAATATAAAAACAGTGGTTAATCACAGCTTTTAAAAATGAGGAAGTGCAAGCATCAAAAGCCCAGGAAAAGAAGTAATGAGTTAATCTCTTCTTAGTACCTAAACAAAAAAGAGGTAATACATAAATTACGATAGGTTACATTATAGCAAAAACTTTAAACACCTACTATTTCAGACATAATCTTAGGGTACTTCACCAGCCACTGGTTTGAACAGATAGCAACCTTCGCCATCAGCACTGGTGAGGCTGCATCTTAAATATTGTGCTCTGTTTTGGGCCCCTCGTTACAAGAAACACACTGAGGTGTTGGAGCAAATTCGGAGAAGGGCAACAAAGCTGGTGAGGGGTCTGGAGCACAAGTCTGATGAGGAGCAGCTGAGGGAACTGGGGCTGTTTAGCATGGAGAAAAGGAGGCTGAGGGGAGACCTTATTGCTGTCTGCAACTGCCTGAAAGGAGGCTGTAGCATGGAGGGGGTTGGTCTGTTCTCCCAAGTAGCAAGTGAAAGACAGGCCAGCCAGGCATGGTGGTGGAGTTGCTCTTTACATGAGAGAGCAACCACAGTGTATTGAGTATTGTCCAGGCACGGATGAGGAGCAAGTTGAGAGTCTATGGGTAAGAATTAAGGGGCAGGCTGGCAGGGGTGATGCTGTTGTGGGTGTCTATTACAGGCCACCAGATCAGGGTGAGGAAGTTGATGAGGCCTTCTACAGACAGCTGGGAGCAGCCTCACAGTCACAGGCCCTGGTTGTTGTGGGGGATTTTAACTTCCCTGATGTTTGCTGGAAGGACTACTCAGCCAGCCAGCCACAGTCCAGGAGGTTCCTACAGTGCATTGATGATAACTTTCTGATGCAAATGGTGGAGGAGCTGACTAGGAGAGGAGCACTGCTGGACCTCATCCTCACTAACAAGGAGGGACTGGCTGAAGCAGTAGAAGTTGAGGGCTGCCTTGATATTAGGGAGCAAACATGAAATGGTAGAGTTCAGGATCTTGTGTGGCAGGAACAGAATAGCAAGCAGAATTGCAACCCTGGACTTCAGCAGGGCAAAATTTGGCCTTTTCAAACAATTGCTAGGGGAAATCCCATGGGCAAGGCTGCTTGAAGGTAAAGGGGCCCAAGATGGCTGGTTAGTGTTCAGGGATTGCTTCTAGCAGGCTCAAGATCAGAGCATCCTGACGTGTAGGAAGTCAAGGAAGGTTAAAAGGGGAACTGCTGGGTAAGCTCAAGTGGAAGAGGAATGTTTATAGATCATGGAAGGAGGGGCTGGCCACTTGGGAAGAGTATAAGGCTGTTGTCAGAGTGTGTAGGGAGGCAACTAGGAAAGCTAAGGCTTCCTTAGAATTAAAACTGGCGAGAGGGATCAAGGACAACAGAAAGAGCTTCTTCAAATACGTGGCAAATAAAACTAACACCAGAGGCAATGTAGGCCCTCTGATGAACGAGGTGGGTGCCCTGGTGACAGAAGATACAGAGAAGACAGAGTTACTGAATGCCTTCTTTGTCTGTGTCTACTCTGCCGGAGGCTGTCCTGAGGAGCCCCGTACCCCTGAGGCCCCAGAGGATGTCAGGACAATGGAGGGATTTGCCTCAGTTGATGAGGACTGGGTTAGGGAGAAATTAAGCAATCTGGACATCCATAAATCCATGGGTCCAGATGGGATGCACCCACGGGTGCTGAGGGAGCTGGCTGAGGTCATTGCTGGACCACTCTCCATCATCTTTGCTAAGTCTTGGGAAATGGGAGAGATGCCTGAGGACTGGAGGAAAACAAATGTCACTCCAGTCTTCAAAAAGGGTAGGAAGGAAGACCCAGGTAACTATAGACGGGTCAGCCTCACCTCCACCCCTGGAAAGGTGATGGAACAACTTATCCTTGGTGCCATTTCAATGCATTTCAAGGATAAGAGGGTCATTAGGGGCAGTCAACATGGCTTCACCAAGGAGAAGTCATGCTTAGCCAACCTCATAGCCTTTTATGATGACATGACCAGGTGGACAGATGATGGCAAAGCAGTGAATGTGGTCTACCTTGACTTCAGTAAAGCATTTGACACAGTCTCCCACAGCATCCTCGCTGCTAAACTGAGGAAGTGTGGACTGGAGGATCGGGTAGTGAGGTGGACTGTGAACTGGCTGAAGGAAAGAAACCAGAGAGTTGTGGTCAATGGGACAGAGTCAAGTTGGAGACCTGTATCTAGTGGAGCCCCTAAAGGGTTAGTACTGGAACCAGTATTATTCAATATATTCATCAGTTACTTGGATGAGGGGATAGAGTGCACTGTCAGCAAGTTTGCTGATGACACCAAGCTGGGAGGAGTGGCTGACATGCCAGAAGGCTGTGCTGCCATCCAGTGAGACCTGGACAGGCTGGAGAGTTGAACGGGGAAAAAATTTAATGAAATATAACAAGGGCAGGTGTAGAATCTTGTATCTGGGCAGAAATAACCCCAGGTTCCACTGTAAGCTGGGGAATGACCTGCTGGAGAGCAGTGTAGGGGAAAGGGACCTGGGAGTCCTGGTGGACTGCAGGATGACCATGAGCCAGCACTGTGCCCTTATGGCCAGGAAGGCCAATGGCATCCTGGGGTGTATTAGAAGGGGCGTGATTAGTAGGTCAAGAGACGTTCTCCTTCCCCTCTACTCTGCCCTGGTGAGACCGCATCTGGAACATTGTGTTCAGTTCTGGGTCCCTCAGTTCAAGAAGGACAGGGAACTGCTAGAGAGAGTCCAGTGCAGGGGAACAAAGATGATTAAGGGAGTAGAGCATCTTCCTTATGAGGAAAGGCTGAGGGAGCTGGATCTCTTTAGCTTGGAGGAGTGACCTTATTAACGTTTAGAAATATATAAAGGGTGAGTGTCACGAGGATGGAGCCAGGCTCTTCTTGGTGACAACCAACGGTAGGACACGGGGTAATGGGTTCAAACTGGAACACAAGAGGTTCCACTTAAATTTGAGAAGAAACTTATTCTCAATGAGGGTATCAGAACACTGGAACTGGCTGCTCAGGGAGGTTTTGGAGTCTCCTACTCTAGAGACATTCTAAACCCACCTGGCCACATTCCTGTGTAACCTCATCTTAGCGTTCCTGTTCTGGCAGGGGGATTGAACTAGGTGATCTTTCGAGGTCCCTTCCAATCCCTAACATTCTGTGATTCTGTGATAGGACAAGAGAAAACAGCCTCAAGTTGCACCAAGAGAGGTTTAGATTGGATATTAGGAAATATTTCTTCCAAGAAAGGGGTTTCAGGCATTGAAACAGGCTGCCCAGGCAAGTGGTTGAGTCACCATCCTTGGAGGTGTTTAAAAGACACATAGATGAGGTTCTTAGGGACATAGTTTGGAGGTGGACTTATCAGTGTTATGTTAGAGTTGGACTCAATGATCTTAAAGGTCTTTTCCAACCAAAATGATTCTATGATTTTATGAAACTCAGGCACAAAGTCTGGAACATAACCAGGTCAAACTCTGTACTTACCAATATACACAACACCACAAGAGTTTACATGCTTATGGGAACATAATCTTGGAATGCTACATGTGGCAAGGAGGACCTACATCAAGCTCTCCATCATTATATACAACTACAACTGGCTGCCTTTCCCCAGAAGGCTGAGAAAGACATCCAGTTCACCTAGAGCTTTCTCAGAGGCGTGGAAAAAGGAGGACTAAGTGTGTATGCGAAACCTGAAAACTCCTCAGTTCTGCAAGCAACTAGCTCTTGCTAACCATTTCACAAGGAACATGTGACTATGTATTCAGACACAATGAAGACAGCAGATACAACAGATACAAGTAAAGCTAACAAATTTTGGAGACATTTCAAAACTTTGAAGGGAAAATTATCTGTAGAAGAAAATGTCATTATGAAATCTTGCATCTATGTAGTTATTTTGCTCTTACCTAGATCCAGCTAGTAAATACTAAACACCAAGATACTGCTGGAGTTACCTTCGGAAGTTCAATAAAGCACAAAGCTGATCTAGGCAGGCTAGGCAGGCTCATATGTTTCTCTTAATAATCTCAGACATTTTTTCTAAATTATGTAATTCATTCTGAACACATGAAAAGTTTCTATTATTTATATGAAATTATAAAGAAGTACATGAAAGAAAAAGAAAACCTCAAAAATTTTCCTTCAGCAATAATACACTCACAATCCATAACTAACAGGAAGACAAACAATCCATATTTGGCACAAAGTACTGGAACTCTATTTATACCCTAGTTCCCAGTTGATTTAAACCTTCATTAGAAAATATACAACTGTTAGTGCAGAAAAATAGAAATATCTCATGTAATAAGAGTAAATTATGTATGAATGAGAGCCAGACACCCTTTGACACGCTGCTGATAAAACCTCTGGCTTCAGGCACACTACTGAACTGGAAACTCTGTTGGGGTAGCACCCCATACAGAATAATGTGAGAATAAAATCATACAATTTATCTTAGTGACAATTTTATGCACCATTCACTACTGTTAATTTAATAAAATACCCTTGCAGGGTAGCTGCCCCAGTGTCCCAGGTTGCATGTTCCAATATCGGACTTAAATCAGCAGCTGGACTTCACTGAACTGATTGCCAGTCACTATTCAGTGACTGACAGTACTTTTAATGATCATGGGCAACACTTTAGAAAATTACAGTATTCTAGCTGTAATTATGAACTAGAACTGTCCATTTAATTCTGGAAGGAAATTATGGCTGCAGGAATCTGGATTTCACGCAGAGGTTCAGGATAGCTTAAGATCTTTCAAGTACCATAGAGATTCTCTCAATGGCTTGTTTGCTGTACTTTGATTACCTTGCATCTAAATAGGAGAAAATGGATGAAGAAGGGAAGTGGAACATATTTTATGTTATGTACATTGGCTTAGTATCTTTAACTCCCCTTCATGTTCCTAATTGTTTCTGTGTAGGTATGTCAGAAGTGCAGCAGATGAAGCAATTTTGCAAGGAGGCATAGGCTTATCTCTTTCTTTGTGGTCTCTGTTGTTTTTCACAACACCTCCTTTCTGGGAACAAAACATGTTCACAAAATATTGAGTAAGGAAACTGAAGATAATCCCTTTTAAAGAATGGTCCCCATGGCAGTAGGGAGAAATTATTATCCTAAGCTTTTGTTCCTCCCCTATGAAAGAAAAAATACAATTTGAAGTATCTGGTGGGTATAGAACCTTCAAAATGGTAGAAAGGAATGTCAAACCTCTCAAAGAATGTCAAAATGTTAACATGAAAGAAAGCTGGTTTTCTGCATTCTGCCTGTGTGTCTCTGATCTGCTCCCTGATATCAAGGCTGTCATTGCTGCCCGGCTTCCCAGTACATTTGAGCAAACAGTACATACACACTGGCATTGGGGAGTGCACACATCCTAAGTGCTTCAGAGAACTTAAAAGGGTGTGGCTGCCTTAGTTATTCCAACATTTATTACCATATACAAAACCTGCTACTACTAAACCAGCAGGGAAGCAGGCAGACTGGATTTAAAGAGTTAAACATACATATATAACTTCAGATTGCTCAGGAAAGTTATCAAAGTAGACCAAGTTCTTGTTGAATGAGCAATTGTTTTCAAAAATGCATGTATCAATGGCATCACCATAGTATCTGGTGCAGAATGAAGCTCCGTTAGCTATTCTTCATGAAAAAGGCAGATCCATCTTTAATTCTTTCCCTGAAGTCTCAAATAAATCTAAGGAATTTCCAGAAATGTTAATTCTTCCCCAGAGGGCTTTGACACATGAAAAGGTTATCACGCATCTGCTGCTCCGTTGTTTAGTCGCTGTGCATTTTGTTACTCTGTAATAAGTATTCAATCTGAGATAATTTAAGGCAGGCATACAAATACCATGACACATCTTAAAAGCCTATATATACCTATCAATAGCATCACAAGGTATGGTATTTATGCCTCTAGTTTGATGGTTTGTATATCTGCATAACTTCTCTCTGTTTATCTATATTGCAGGTGTATCCACACCTGATGCAACTTCCTGCTTCTAACCAACTTTAGCAGATGATAATTTAGATTTTCATGGCATGGTAATATATCCTTTTCTTGACAATGTAGTGCACCAGACCAACTACAACAAACTCAGGTATACACGTCGGTACAAGAGGCTGGAATTTTCAGTCCCAGCCAAGGGGCTTCATAAAATACAGACCACTGGTGCACCTGTTGCCCAGAATAAAAGCTTAAGGACATATCTCTAACGTGGCATTTTGAAATCTGGTTTCACTGGAGCTAGATAATTTTTAAAAGTACTGCTGTTGAGTGTAAGAAAAGGAAAACACCAATTCCAAATGAAGGAGGGAGAATTCTCTGTCTTGCCAGCCCAGATGTATATAACACAAATGATCAGACTGCATCTCTTGAATGACATGTAGCTATTGAGCAGCCCAAACACATCTCCACTGCCAGAACTATACCTCATGACCAGGGCTATGCTGAGCTGGAAATTGCAGAGCAATGCAAAAGGCCAGGTGTGAGAAGAGGTGAGCCAGCAAGGACTGCAGAGGTCAATATTGCTTGGTTGTTTTGGACCCCATCTGACCACCTTGACCTGAGCTATCCTGAAATCAAAAGGTGGTAATGTGGGGAGCTTCATGTTCTCTAGCTTGCAGACATACTTCACCACAAGGGTTGCTATGGCAAAAAAGTTTGGACATGTCTGCACTAAGAGGAGAATCTCCTCTAAGAGGGAAAATATTAAAATACGTACCTTCTGCCATCTCTCTTATAAAAGTGAAATAAATAGAAATCCACAAAGACTTATTGCAACATCATCATCTAGATCAAGAATTAAGGCATTAAGCTGGTAGAGTGAAGGGAAAAGAAGGTGAGATGACTATTGACAATGCTTATTTCTATCAGCTGAGAAAGAAATACAGTGAATCCTGGTCTGGCTCCTCTTTTCTTCATTCTCTTGCCACCGCAGCTCCCTATTTTAGGCAAGGTGTTCCTGACAGGAAACCAAAAGTAATGCAATTACTTCTTAATTATTCTTTCAAGGAAAACCTAGTTACACAAGCAACTTGTAAAGATGTTAAGATTTTCTGCCTAAAATTAAAATTGCCCTGAATTTATGCAAAGCTCTCCCCTCAAATAAATGTTTCTAGTGATGTGAAGATTCAGAAAATGCTTCAACAGCAATAACTGGGATGGACGCTGTGTTGTAATAATTTGGATACACTTGACTAATGCAGTTATTCGCAATGAGGTTGGCACAGTGCCCAAAGCATTGAGCAAACAAATACAGCAAGACATTCAGTTTAGCATCTTCTAATACCACATTGAGATCTTTGTTCAGTCCAGGGGTGTTGTGGACAGTACAGTGTACTCTATCATCAAAATTGCTAAAATATATTTATGTTTCTTTGTTAAATTCACCAGTGTGTTTTATGTAAAAAATGCTGGTGAGGCACAAGCATTTTTAATCAAATTAGTATGCAACATAAGGCAGCTGTGTATTCAAATGGGTTTTTAAGCAATTTGGTTGTTTTCTTTATAATAACAGGAAAGAACATTTTGATTTTGAAGGTGACAGAGGCAATATTACCAGAATTAAACAATCTGAATTAGCTTTTTCATGAAATGTAATATGTTTTATGCTTTTAGATGGGATGCTTCACTGCTTTCAGATGAGCCTTTCACTGTCACAGTCAATGGCCAGGAACAGAATAAGCTCTGGAGGTAGGATTATCCTCAAATTTAATTTTTTTAGAAGAAGCTAATGGCAAATGTTTCTAGCGAACTTTAGGTGCATCTACGTTATAACTAGAGAACCAAGACAGGATATAAAAAGAAAAGATAATTACAAAATTAGTAAACAAAGTTTGGCATTTTGCTTAGCTTGAATTTGTTGTCTGAAATTAATATAATATCTAGAAAGCTTATATATATAAAAATATTCTTGTATATATATAATATTATATAGTATATACTTTTGTTTTCAGTTATACATAGGAAGAAAATAATATAAATCATTTACATTTATAATATGGTGACAAAGAAATGTATCTTCCAAACACATATTAGCTTGTGCAACATGAAAGAGATTTCTGCAAGGAGTGGATGTGAATTTGTTTTTGTTATATCTCAGGATGAGGAAGTTTTCCTCTGTTCTATAAAACTGCAGTTTGAATTAGATCCACAAAGGACACAAGTTCACTAAGACTGTAAAAAATAATTTTCTACAAAATATCATGGCGAGTCAATATTTTATATAATTCATTGACTTTGGGGTTAACTGTCCTGCATATACAAAGTACTTTTTTTTAAAATTAGCTGTTAACAACAATGGTTGTGCAACAAATCACACTGGGTTCTTTAGATCTGACACTTCATCGCATCCGCCTTAGATCCCCTAAAGGTCTTTCTGCTGCATCTCTGCAAACTCACTTCTCTAGAGAAGCCTACACAGAGGTATCTGTGTATGCTGTACATGATTGTCATGTACTCAGCTGGCCTAAGGAAAGCAGAAGAGGGAGATCAGGAATCACAAAGAGGAATATAGATTGCCTACAGAACATTTTTGGTGTGCCTAAGATCTTGGTGTAGTGAACTATTAGTGTAGCATAAGTCTAAACAATTCCTGACATATGCCTTGCAGTAGAATGAAAACTTGGTGACAGAATTTCCAGTAGGATGGTAAAATTTTCAGCACTGTTCTAAAGCAACTAGCCTGGACTTTGCACTGAAATGGTGCAGTGTTCGCAGTTATTTAAGGCTGAGAGATTTACAATGCTACTCCTTGATTTAGGAACCTCTTCCAGAGTCCTGGGTGCCCTCTGAAAGTGTGAAAGATGAGTACCCAGGAAGGTGATTCCCTTGCAGAGTGGACTCTGGGAAGCATTTCCAGACCTTGCCAAGAGTTGTGACGGAGCTCATAGGTCTAAAAATACATTTTTCCAAGTTATGCAGCTTTAATGAAGTCAACACATTCATGGCCACAGAATGAGAGAGACAGTAAGAGGTTTGATGCCTGGCTGTGTCACATTATTGCTAGAAGTAACTCAGAATGGAGTACTGCTGGGATCCTGGTATGCAGAGGAAACACAGGAGTCATAGAGTACCCTAGGGAGTGCTGGGAAAGGAGACTGCTCGTGTGGATGACAAAAAGTAGTCATTATTTCAGTAGATATGGAGAAAGATGCACATCCAAGACGACATTTCAAGAAGGGAAATTTTTCTTGCCGTCTTTCTTATTGTTTTTGTACAGCCATTTTGAGAAACAAGAATCACACATCTGGAATCAATTAAAGCAAACAAGTGGGATCATAGAGGGATCAACACTAGGCTTCTCAATAGACGAACAAGAGGAAACTCTTGTATTATCTGCTAGTTCACCAATGCAGAAATCAGATTGCTATTCTTTAAAATTATGTTTGGGTTTCTTTCTGATGTGTTACTTCAGCCAATTTTCTTTCGTTGGCTGAAGGAAGTCAGGCATGCAGCCCCGATGTCAGAAAGGTAAGTACCACCATATCACCATTCCTAAAATTACAAAAATATTTTCCGAAAGCAACTTCTGAAATACAAGGAAAAAAGCTTCATAAAGGAAAGCAACAGTCTGTAATTAGATAGCCTGCCTTATAATACTATAATGTCCAAGAATTGAGATAAAGACTCTAGTAATGTAAGAACTGTAATGGCCTAAGAATAGAAGTAGAACATTCTGCACTATGTCAAGACAAAAGTAATTATTCAGAAAATTTCAGGCCATTAGTGTTAGTCGGAATTCTTTTTGCAAGAATATTACTAGAAATAATGGTATGGGACAAGATTACAAGACATTTAGAAATGGGTGATTTAGTTAGGGACAGACAGCATATATTCACTAAAGGTAAATTATGTTTGACAAACTAGCTTGAATCTGATTATTTTAATGTTCTATTGTTGAAGGAATGAATTAGTGTCTGCAATTTATCTGATTTACAAAACTATATTTGATATTTGCCATGAAAGAGACCTAGCTTACAAAGGGGGAATTTCAGGCAGTTATTCAGAGTGAAAATTATGTCAGGAAAATGAAAGAGCATGTCAATTAACAATAACACTTCAGGTGGAAAAGCATATACAATCCGCAGTCAATAAGCACCACTTTACTTGACCTATTACACAAATTGCACTGAAATCAATGTCAAGAATGGCTAGATTTAGTGGTAAAACATATTAAGACTAATAAACTTACATTGGGTAACTGGAAAATGGATAGTAAAGCTGCATCAACACTGTTTATATGTGAAAATTAGAAGAGTTCTGGTGCTTTTTCATTCTATAATTCCTCATTTCCACCCTCTTTCTTACACTCTGTCATTCACTCTTCAATTCAGAAAATCCTCTTTTTTTTCAGAAACTGTGACTACTTTTTTTTTTTTTTTTAAAGGCTAGATAACTTAAAAATTTTTATATGGCACATTTATTTCATTGGATCGCAAAACCTGAATTTATCTCTAGTGGTTTGCAGGGATTCGTACCTGAGAGCGTGAATCAACGTGCTACAGCTACTCCCCAGAGAAGTGAATTTCCAGCCTAGGTCATTGTTTCATTTCTATCTTTGTCTCACATCAAGAACACATCACACTTCTATCTTACAGACCTCTTTGATCAGGGCACTAGACATAATTCCTTCACTCAAGCATGGAAAAGTGGTTTGCCTTATACTCCCTTGGTTTAATTTCTAATAAAACATTTATCTTAATACAACCCCAAAATTCTTCAGGGAGCACTCAGACTCAGAACTAAGATTATTCATTTTAGGACAGATTGACGTATGTTTTAATCCCACATTACGTTTATAACCAAGACACACAAAGAGATCTTTGAGCCTTCTTTCAGAATTGATGGAATTATACTTTTTGAGTGTACTTAGTAGGTCAGATTGAAAATTTTTACCAACACTGCTCTATGTTAAAGACTATACAAGTGCTTTTTTGAAAAGATCTATGACAGAATGTGAAGTTTCAGCTCCACTGTAGTATGTGAATGTATTAACCAGAGTGGCAATGGTTCCACCATCCCCCCAATGCACAACAGTGCATCCCTCGCCTGTCTCACTCAAGGGACATGCAGGTAAGCGACATGGCAAAGCCATCATTTATGGTTAAATGTGGATGCAGGTAAACCTGGTTTGCCAGGTTAATGTTTTGACACATCAGCTTTCCAAGCTGGTACCCAGTGCAGGCAGCATGCCAGCCAGAGGGAGCAACCAGACAGCAGGTGCAATAATTTAATTTGCTGAAGTTTTCGTGGAACCATGCTCCGAATGGCCCCATGAATGGTGGCAAATATCTACAGTTTGGAGTATTTTCAGTGGGCCACTTATTGTGATGGAATTCTGCAGACTCCCTGAGTCCTTTCTGACCTCAAGTAGGTGTTACCACTTCAAATTCACATTCTCACTGTCTCAAATCTCAGCAGAGATTTGAAAGAAAATGTCATCCCCTTCAGTAGCATGCTCAGATTCTGGCGGTGCTTCCTTCAGCATCATTGATGAAACTACTTCTTTTAGTATAATTTACTCAAAGTTTCTTTCAGAGCAAGGTTTCTACTCTTAGACGAACGCCTTAACGACTATTTCATCCTTTTTGTCTCCTTCAAAACTAATTATTCACAGTGTGTGACAATACAGTGAGAAACTGAGACAGACTTAGCCACGGATAATTTGTAACCTGGTCATTCAGGCAGGTGTTCTTGGGAAAGGAGGGAATTCTATTTCCAATCATATTAGCAGAATACTTGAACCTAGAAGGATATCGAGCATCTGAATTACTGGCATTTAAGTGGGGAAGTACTCCATCTTCCATTGCTGAAAAATATCCAATGACCTCTCTAGATCTACCCATTGGTTTCCAAATATCTTTTTATTTGATCAAAACAAACTGATAATTTTCAGAAACTAAATGTTATTTTTCTCCAGCCTACATTTCTTTTTCCTTTGTGCCCAGTTCTGAAATTTGAAGACTGATTGGTATTTGTTTCTAACTAAAAATTGACTGGTGTGGGTCTGCTACAACTGTCGGTGGTACAGCTAGATTGCAAAAGACTGCCTGAATCTTTTCTAGCATAATCTTTTATTCTAACCTCTTCTACAGTTTACTTGGAAATCATTACAGTTGATGTAGTGTAATAGTGCAGGTGACTCACTAATTCTGCAGTCCAGATACTTTAACCTCAGACATAGCATCGTTAGATACTATTTTTAAATCTCCCAAGGAAGCAGAAACAAAATTCCTAGCATGGCAAATAATTGCCAGTGACAAAGCCTGCTAAAACTGAAGAGTAATTTGATACACTGTCATCAAGAGACAGTAGAGGAATCAGAACAGCATAGTAAGTCCCCTCATTCCCACTGCTGATTTACTGTCAGAAATCAGTATCAGCAATACTGATAATTTTATATTTTTCCTCCATGGACTCATGCCGTCTTCTGCCTCAAGCCTTTACTGTTCTTGGGAGACATTGGTACTTGGATACTTTGGCATAAGTCTCTCTAACAAAGGCTTGGACTAGTTCTGCATTGGTAACAGCAGCACATCAAGCTCCTCTTTGCTTTTCTGCCACTTCAAAATCAGGTTTTTTAGACACCTTTCAGACTTCCTTGTTCTCTAGATCTGTGATTTCCTATTTTATTGGCCAACCACATTTTTAAAAATAATGCTTAAAAGATCTTAATGGCTGATCTTCCACGTGGTAAGAAAAGCACTGTCAGTAAAGGGTTGACTGGGAGACCCTAACACAGTGAACTCCTTTCTGGTTTTATACCTTTTCTGCTTCTTTCCTTAGGTCATGTGTTTTCATCAGAAAGATGAGGAGGCACATATGATAGAAAAAATATATAGATACTTTTTCTGATCTATTCCTTCCAGACCAAGCTGTATGCTCTTTCTGTGTGCCCCCCAGCTTGTAAATGTGATGTTTTCCAAGAGCTATTGCCTACTTTCCTCTTTATTTTCAAGGGAAACCCCCCTGATTCTGCCATATGTCCTATGGGGAGTGATTTGTTTGAATCTCAATATCAATAATTTCAGACTGCTGGAACAGCAGAATGGGAAATCTTGTCTTAGCATGTTCCTTTCTCAATTCCATGGGTGCTTGCAAGGGTGGGTGGTTCAATACCTTACAGGGGGAAATGTTGTCCATCTCCATCAGCTATTCAAGCTATTCAGGTCTGCACCAGCCCTTCATTCTTACACTCAGATGTGAAGCTGAACAGCTCTTAATGAACAACGGGGATAATATTATCTCCAAAACAGGCCATGGTTGTGATACACGAGGAACGTGTATCACTCTGAAGTGGAGCACTGAATGCCAGAACAGGTTAAGGTATGACATATAGCAAAAGTATAATCTGTGTAGTTACTATTTGTGTGAGGCAGGTCTTTTCCATAAGATCTTGATCCTGTCATAATGCAAATGAGGCCTTTAACCAAATCTGTATTAGGCTATTTTCTGTGTCTTTGTGAAAATGACTGATTTGGAAAGCTAATGTAATTCATATTGTGCAACAGTTTATTTCCACATCATGATTCAAAGGATAAAGTAGTTCTGTTTCCTCACTCCAAATTTTTATTTAAGTCATCTCTCACTTCTTAAGTTAATTTTAAGATTACTCATTAACATATCTGGTAGTAATGCTGCCGCTTTTCACAGCATTTCTTATCCTCACAAGACGGATTGTTATCTACAGGGACAAACTTGAATAAAAAAAAGCTTGCTGACAACTATAATAGTTTCCTTGAGATGGTTGCTTGCATAGAATGTTATTCTCCACATAAATTCCTTCTTATACAAATCCTCTAGTAAATGAATCAGGTAATTACTGTAAAATATATAGTGGGTAGTAGGACTGGAGATACCTAGCACATTTTTAGCATTTTTTTGCCATTCCAGATTAAAAGACAATTAAAAAAAGGTGACCGTAAAAACTTAGAATTTGACAGACCTTTTCCAGTTAATTCTAGGTGAGACCATTCCAATTGACTTATACTATTTTAAGCCTTTCTGAGCAGAAAGGCTTAAGAAGGCACAATACAAAATTTCTAGTAGTTTCTAGAATAACAGTTTGCATAACAAGATGCATTAATCTTATATGTTAAACTCTTAAGAATTTTTTCGTTTTTCAAGCATACAAGCATTGAAAATATAGTCCTTATAAGATTTTAACATAAGTACCCCTGTTAAGGCATTTGGGATGAGTTACACTGTAGGTGTGCTTTATAATCCTGAAAGATTCTAATAATTTTGTCTATGAGTTAAAAAGAAAAGCAAAAGTATGATTTTTATTAATTTAGAGCATTTTGTTTGTTGTTTGCTGCAAGTTTTTTGGTCAGTTATTAAATACTAAGTCAAACTATTTTGACACCAAATATTTTTATAAGTATTTCCAAGATGAAGCTATAACACTGTGACCTTAATGATGCTCTTAATGTAAATTTGAAGTAAATGTGAATGAACATGAATTTATGTAGCTAATAAGAATGTAAATTTCAAACTATTAATCCATGTGGTTAAAAATGAACACACAAAGGAGATAAAATAAGATACGGGTATCTTTTGAACTTTTCCTCAGGAAATTGTTTACTACTGTGCAACTTTTCAATTTGCCTACTTTATGTGTAAATAAAAAAAAAAAAAACACTTTAAAAACTTTAAACAAAAAAGGAGGGAGTTAAATTAAAAAATTGAAGCTATTCTGCCTGTTAATTCTGCCTTTTTTTTATTGAATAATTTTATGACTCAGTAATAATTTTGACATCTCTGTAAAGAGTTACAGAAAAAGCCAGTGTTATCTTAGGGGCACATCAGCATACGTACGTAGATCTCCCAGTACATGAATCTCAGAACACTGGGATCAGAGCAAGGTTTACTTCCTAAGGCAAGTGTGTTGCAAAACTTCTTCAAAACTGTCTCCTAGTTAAACTATATTTTCATGGATACATGAAACAAGAGAGAAGATCTCACCCACCCGTTGACTAAGGACAGGTCGGTTTTAGACCAGGTCTTTCCTGCAGTTTATGGGTACAAGGACATTAATGTTTATGTACATGTTGGAAGGAAATGTCTAGTAGAAGTGCTAACTACGTCCACTTCTTTCTACTTCTGTTAGTAAAAGGGAGCTGCTACCTGTTTTCCCATTCTCTTCACCCTGTTGTGTGGAATAAGCACACAGATGGGGGGACAGGGGCGGCAAATTGTTAATTAAAGGTGGGATCTATTAGGAAATGATGAAAAAGAAGCTTATGCTTTAAGGTAAAAAGCTGCTAGTGGAAGAACTGAGCTCACACAAGTTTCTTTGATCTTTTGTCTCTAAGTGAAGCTACTGACAGGCAGCAATCCAACACACAAAAAAACCCTCTACTCATTAAATTATTTGATGTTTTATAAAAGATAATTTTTGTTTATTGCCTGATACCTTTAAACTGAAAAGCTGACATGACAACCTCCTTAGCATCAACTCCTGTTTATGGAAGAATATTTTATCTACAATCAAACTTGCTGGCTTTGTGAAATCAAGGTTTGTGCATAATGGCGTTGCCATCCATGACCTCTTATTTAGAGATTGTCTGCTGTAAGAAATCTGAGCCATTACAGCTACTTGGAATATTCTGATCCATCTTGTTTGTCCTGATACCACAGGTGGCACTGAGGCAAACAGAGTGGAAAGTATCCTGAAAACATCTAAGAATATGCAGGAGAAAAAATACGGTTTTTCTTCGTCTTTTCTCTCCAGGTATTAGATAACACTCAATTTTAAAAATAAATGCCTACATGAGTTATCAAATGTCTAGATTTCTTTTAGAAAAAAACAAAACCAAACCATCCAACCAAACCAACCAACCGACCACACAGAGGCCACAAACAAAAAACCCACAAACAAAAACCAAAAAGATATTTCACTTCCTCTAATGGGACCCCTTCTTTTGGGTGACAGTAGGATTTTACCCTGAAGTCCTACAGACACCATTGTGTTCTGTGGCTTCCTCCATCCTATGCAACAGAACTGTAACTCGATTAGTCGCTGACATGGCATATGGAAAGGAGACTGACTTCTCTGTGAATTATCTCAATAACTTCCTTTTGCTATCAAACTAATGATTTGATTTGGCTGCTTGTTGCCTATTGTATTAATTTTCTGATCGAGTTATCTGAATTTATTGAGTTATTGATTCAAATTTAATTATAACATTAACTTGATGCTTACATTGTTTAAGTAGAATTAGCTGAAAGAGAGTTTAGTAAATTTGCATAATAAAAAGTTTAATGAAGATACATTTTTTCCTCATGTTTTCATATGACACTTGCTATTTTCTCACCCTACCATAGTTTCAAAAGTCTGAAGGTAGAAAGAACCTCAGCTGAAAATACAGTAAATGACACATATTTGCTTACTAGCTACTGTCTAGTCTTGGTCTGCCAGCAAAAAGCAAATGTTGGCTCCATTACCCATTTCTGTTCCTAAACAAAACAGCTCTGAAATCTGGTTAAAATTTAATTTAATAACAAATAAAATTTCTTATATTTCTTATATGACAATTTTAATTTCTGTCACACTGAATCCTTGGCAGTTTTATTTTTCCTTTAGGATTTGCAAGGAAATGGGGATGAGGAGTCATTTTTTGTCATATTCTTATCTGTGCTTTCACTATTCATCTTCTGAAGACAGGAAGCAATCCAAGATCTCCAGATAAGTGAACTGACTAAGCAAAAACCACAGTTTAGGGAAACAAATTATTTTTTGTTTATGTGAAAATAGATTTTTTTTTTCAACTAGGTCAATAAATGAGAACTATAAAATCAGAAGAAATAAGTTGCTCAAACTGACACATGCCCCTTGTTAGTGTTACTTTATATTTAATTTGGTCTTTCTAAACATCAGGGACACTGTTTTTAAAACAATTATATCCCAGATGAGTAATATACTAAAGGCAGAAAAGCTCAGAGTCAGATACATGCATGAGAAAGACATGAAAATATGTTATCCATAAAAGCATAAAAGAACTTCACTTGACTTGCATGACTTTTTCTATCAAGTATGCTACAGCAGTCTTTTGATTCTAATATGAAACTATAGTAAGGATCATTGCACTAATGCATGAGGATTTGTGATAATGTTGCAGAAATTTTACTGTCAAAACTGAACTGCAGTGTAATGACTTTTGTTATCATGGTTTCTAATAACTATTCAGCATGAATTGACCCTACATATGTTTTACTGCAATAATATGTCAGTTATCCAAAAAGTAAAAAAAAAAAAAAAAAACAGAAATCAATAGATCCTTCCCCCCACAACTCTTAATATAATATGGGCACCTGAAGATAGCAGATTGTGAATATGAGAATGAATATTTTACTTCCATTTCAAAACAATTATAGTTTGCATGGAGACTATTTTTAAGTAAAAGTTATGTCTACAAAAATAATTATCAAAGTTCTGTAAGACTGTTCCAGTTGCAGTGTTAACGACAGATTCAAATAAATAGGTTCTTAATATATAATCACATGACATACCTCTATATTCAGGAATAAACTTTAATTTCATGATGAGAAAAAATGCCAGCATCTGTTAGTATGATACATCACAGGTATCAAATTTTTCGCGTGGAATAGATATTCTAAGATTGTTCAGTACAAAAAAATAAATATATAGTAAATAACTAGATTTCTTTCTAAAGCATGATCACATTCCTGGTGCTAATATGCTAGCCCATAGAGATTTCCAGAAGAAACTTGTGTTACATATTTGCAGGGAAGAAGCTGTATTAGGCAAGATGTTTTTACTGTAGGTCTACCACATAGAGACCAACCTACAAATCTTTCACACACAAAATTTTGCCACACCAAAATATGCACATAAAAACTGATAATCTATCAACATTATTAAAAAAAAAAAATGTATTTAATGTATTTAAAGACAATGTCTGGATCCACCACAATTAATTCTGATGTCATCTAGAAAAGATGGAAATGTGTCATTCACGTTATGATGAAGCTAGCATACCCAACATGACAGGCATGTCATTGATCGGTTGAAGATATATATAAGCAAAAAAATTAAAGAATGTATTTGCCAAGGGAAGTGTTTTTCTCAAGAAGAGTAAACTATTCAGAAAAAAAAAAAAAAGAGAGAGAGAATAAGAGTATCTCAGGATGAAGAACTAGAGAGGAATATTTTTCTTGCCCAGAGTGATATTTGATCACTTTGATATTTGATTAAATTAAACATTAGGATAAATATAAAAGCTTCATGGTACTGATTACATACGTAATAAAGAATCTTTGCAGACAGAAATATATTTTTTGTAGTTAGTGAAAGTAAGTATTATGTATTTATGTTCTGGCCGGCAACTATAAAAATAAAATAAAATTAATTATGTAAGCAAAACGTTATCTCAAAGTCATATAACTATGAAATCTTTACGGTAATCTGAAATCTCTACAAAGTACTGTCAAGAGACAAGATTACAAATTAACATTAGCAGATTCTAAAGTCTTTGGCACAGAGTAAGAATATGGTTTAGAAACAGTCAAATGCTTGAATGTGATATAAAAATTAAGTCAAAGAAACATAATGGTAGCTCAGAATTTTTGAAATACCTGCATTTAGGAGCTTAGTTTTCAGACGCACCAGGGTGAAAATCACCGTTTGAGCTTAATTTGCTTGGTTTTGCTAACACAAAACCTGGTGGCTCCAAACACTGAGAAAAGTAATACTGAAAAACTGAACCTCAGTGCTGCAAATAGGAATGGAGCTAGAAAAGCTTTCTCACATGTGTTACGCTGGGCCTATATATATGTCCACAATGCATTTCTGAAATGCTTGTCTTTAAGAACCAAGGTCTTCTGATTCATATCAGAAACAAAGAAAATAGACTTTTTATGTAACATGAACAGTATAAAAGTAATAAAAACTTACTGTAGCTTTTCAGTTTTTGAAAATTTTTCATGAAAACAATGAATCATCACCCCTTGCATTTGTCATATGTATTCCTTTCTACTTCACAGAAACTTTATACTCTATTCAGATAACTTCATCTAATTTCTTCCCTTCAGTAGGACACTATCAACAATCTGAGACAATTCTGAGAACACATATCTGTCATTTTTTAATTTACTAGGTTTTTGCCTTCCCTGTACATCTTATAATACTTCATTTGGCATTCACTCTTCCCTACACATATTTCTCCTTTCTTCTACAAAGCTTCTTTCTCTTGTCCATAATACACCATCCCATCCTCCCTGCTTCTGCCCTTTTCCTCTCTGTTCTTCAGGATAATTCTCACTCTTCTTCACAGAGTCTCCTGGAACTTCTTTTAAGCCCCTGGATTTTGATCCTGGAGAGTGATCCTGGAATCACTTCTTGAAACTTCTTACATAAAAAAGAACTCTAGAAACTTCAGCTCCTCTTAGTTAAACCTGAGATCCTCACCTGTCTTTTTGATTTCAGAAGCTTAACAAAACCATAAAATCTCATGAGATTGGTTAGAATTAAAGAATTTATAATAAATAATGGGACAGAGTTTAGAAGACAAAAGCAGAAGCAGAATTACACACACACAAAAGCATCATTCTACCAATGCTATAGAGTAACTTTGCGTTAATCACAGGAATTTATAAAAGCAAGGATGTATGTGTGTTATCCACCAGACTACTATCTGCTATAGCATGCTGGACTCTCCTTAAATACAGAGAAGAAAAGTTACCAACATTGAGAAAATGTCAGTGGGAGAAGAAATCCTCTTCTCATCCACCTTCTCCGTAGAGAAATAGGAAGAAAACAATCATCTCCTCCCAAAAGCATGCCTTTGTATTCCACACATGGAATAAGGTATTACGCTTTTTATGGGCATGGACCCTCTATCCAGCAATGTATATCCCCTCCACTCGATAAGTGCACCTTCCTCAGTGCAAACAAGTTACGCAGTCATGACAAAATACTTCATCATACCCAAGCACTATTTCACCCCTCATCGAGATGGAGCCTTTTCTGGAGTTCAGCAAAGCAGCTACTTAGGAGCTCAAGGCAAACCTACTTTGTTAGTCAGGGCAGTTACTATATCCAGTTAAAATTATGCAGAAATAAAATAAAAATAGCAATTTGCCTTTTACATTAGTATTTGCAAAAATTGTCTTCTGATTTTGAATAATTATACATGTAGGGAAGACAGTTCTCAGGATTTAGGAAAGGATGAACATTCTGTTGAATGTTCATGTCACTGTAATGCATACATATAGCACAGAAAAAATCATTACTATGACACCACTCCAGAACTGATTTTCTGTTGCAATTTTAATTCGCTTATTAGCAAAACCCTAAGAAGAAAATACAGCTTCTTTTTGCAGGAGCTGTATGTAATCAAAATTTTCTCCTTTTGTCATAATTTCTAATTACTTTATTTATGTGATAATGGTAGAAATATTTTGTTTTAATAGTTGGACTAGTTATTTGTTTAACAAAGTGAAGAATTATCAGAAAGCAAATTGGATTAGTTGTCTCTGTAATCCTCATATTAATATTGTGAAGAGAATTTCTCATCTTCGTACACGTACCACTGCTGAATGGCACAGAGGACTGTCAGAAATTCTAAACATTGTCATCACTAATTTCTAACACAAGCTAGGTATATGTATTGTAATGCTGATTATAGCAATAAACTCATAACCATTTACTTCATAAACAAGATTTTAAAAAGCCAAACAAATGATTATATAGCACTGCTAATGAAACCAGATCCTGTTGGTATTGCATTGCTATTTTGCTGTATTTTACTATGTTTATTTTATTGTATTCAAATTGAGAATGAAAAAAGCAATAATATATGCCAACTCATTTGCAATTTTCTTTGCTTCCAGACTACATCGAGATGCATGATAATATCATCCATACTATGTCCAGAAGAGCTATACTGTTGAGTGGGAAATCGAATATTACCAAGAACTATTATATTCTGAGAATGTAGAAGACAGATATTCTCATATCCAAAGAAGCAAAGGTTCCAGACCATAACATAACATTGATAAATTTTTCTGGAGAGACTCTTGAAGAGAGTATGCCCTGATTCTGCATTCAGAAAAAAAATACTTTAAATTCCTTCTAGAATCCAGTCCTTTTAAGAAATAATTTCCATGCTGATAGAATTGTCTCTGCTATTATATCAACATAAAAAAATTGACACTCACTTGGTAAGGAAAGATAGGCACTGATTTCTTCTGCTTTTTATGTTTTAAATCTCCAACTTGTTCTCCACATCTGGTTATCCCTAAGAATATACGACTTAAACCCAGTTTTATTCTTGAAATGTATAAGGGCTATGTAGTTAACAAGAATATTTTGGAAAGGATTTTCTTATTTATATTTGTCTGGAACAAACTGAATACACTGAATATTAAAATAAGAGATTAACTGAGGTAGTATATTAGGAAACGAGCAATGGATGAAGATATGGGTGTAAGATAAAATGGATTGATAAGAGTAAAGTACTGACAAATAATCTGAATTTCACACTTTGACACTGTACTTTTACAAAATTGACTGAAATATAAACATATCAGGACCTGATTTCTGCATAAATGACCTGAGTTAATAGATTCTTACCTGAAAATGTTGATATCAGTGAGCATGATGACTTAAATGCATATTCATTTTCAGAAATATAGGCAGGTGAGGTCAGCATGGAATAACCTGACTAACATGTCTGAAGAGTATCTCTTAATTGATTATAGTTGGTATTGATAGGCTTCTATTTTGAAAGCTATATATAAATACAAAGAATTACATTACATTTCCAAAACAAAGTTTTACAGCGTCACTTGACTCAGGTTCCATAGGTTTCATTGTTATATTAAAAAACAAAAACCTCTATCCTTTTAAACGTAACTAATTAGTCAATAAAACATTACACCTGACCATTATACTGCCATCATGGAAGTTCTTCAAACAACATTTTACCTTTTTTCACATCCATTTGACTTTTCTCTAGATTAAAGGCTTACAGAACCTGATTGCAGCTGTCATAAAACTCACAATTTCCAGAAAAAAAGTGTTTATGAAGAAGGTAAGGTGCATTATAATTATTACATAATATATTTATATACATAATATATTTATATACAAAGATAAATACATTTCAGGTGCAAAACCTGAATATATGATAACGAATTTGAATACCTCACATGAACTGCTCTTTAAAAATAAAATAAAAAGAAATAGCAGCAAGCAAGTAAAGAAAAAAAAATACAAAAAGTGTGAAATAGGCAAGAAGAAAATAAGAATACAGGTGATTGGTATTACTAGCAAGTATTCTATTAACTAGATGCATTGATCAAATTAATTTTAGAGATGAGATGAATCAATTGAATGAACAATACTAGCACTTTACCTGCTGATGATCTCTAACAGCAGTTTCCACCCTGATTTTCTTGCCATAGAGTTCAATGAGGTCTTCTTTAATGTTGAAGTAGTAGTTCTGAATGATTTGATATTCTTGAGCTAACCACAGATTTTCTTTGATGAGTTGATCCAGAGTAGCCTAAAGAGAAAAATAACTAATTACACTTACTCTAAAATCACTTTCTAAAAAATAAAATTTCAAGTCACTTCCACATTTTCCTTGACTCATTCACTTACAAACATCTGAAAAATATTGATGACAAGATTATGGTCTTAGCTAAACAAATGGAAAAACTGCAAATGAATTTCAAGCGGTTAGGATTTTGCTGAATATATTTATAATGAAGTAAAAGCTATTAAAAATTAATTTGTACAGAAAATTATGTTGTAAATAATTACAATAGAAAATATTGAAAGAACACATCCTCTACCTTATTACGTAAGACATTTCTGCATAGAAATTATCTTAATTGCCAGAGAATAATTCAAATTCTTAACCCACATTTTACTTTCCCAAACTCTCATTTTCCAACTTATTTACAAGACTGACACAATGCAATACTCATGTATTTTCTTAATAACTTTTTATATTTCCAATTTGATTAACATTATTTTAAAGACTCATATAATTTTTTACTCTCAGTTTGCTACTAGGCGAAGCAGAAGTTGTTTGAAATGTATGCTTCTGTAAGAAGAAACATTTCCATTAATTTAAATCTGATTTTGACTGAACTGCTTTTGATTGTAAGGCATAACCTTGCAACAGTCACATAATTTTCTAAGATGTTTTTTAGGTTACAAAGATACAATCTGATTTCATTTAGTTTTAAACTGATTTCTGACAAGGAATGCTATTTAAATTTTCATTATTTTTCCATTAAAAAGTACTTGGGCAAGAAGAACTTTTACCCATAGACTTAGTTGAATATTGAAATTTCAGAGACTTCTGACATTCAGAATTTCTTTTAATTTCGTAACTATAAAACAGGATGGACAATTCCCACATTTCAAAATATTACTTCAAATAGATTTTAAAAGTATATTTTTAAAACCGATTTTTAAAACATCATGGCTAGTGATGACAGTCCCTCCAAGCAGAGAGGAGAGGTGCACCAAGAAAACCCTAATGAGGAAGCTTGAAACTTCCTAATTTTACATATAGAATCATAGAATAGTTTGGGTTGGAAGGCACTTTCAAAGGTCATCTAGTCCACCCCCCTACAAGAAGGGACATCTTCAACTAGAACAGGTTGCTCAGGGCCCTGTCCAGTCTGACCTTGAATGTCTCCAGGGATGGGGTATCTACCACCTCTATGGGCAGCCTGATCCAATATTTTACGAGCCTCATTGTAAAAAATTTCTTCCTTATATCTATCCTGAATCTCCCCTTTCTTAGTTGAAAACCCTTACCCCTATCACAACAGGACATGTTGTTGCCTGTTGTATTTGGAAGGTATTTCTGTTAAAAATGCATGCACATTATAAAGTGGAGTGGAGAAGAGTTTACAGTTTCAAGAATGCGTAGAAACCTTGGCCAACTAATTATGCCCAAATGTCCATGTGATGAGTGGCTGCCATAATCTAAGGTGAGATTTTTAATTCTTATAATGCAAAAGTTATAGTCTAAAAGTTTTTAAAGGTAGAAAAATCCACTTACGAGTCTAGTTTGTACAAGAGGACTATTTGTAATGCCATGTGCTGTGGGCACCCTTGCAGAAAAGCAGAGCTAGCAGAAAGGTTAGAGCAGCTGGAGCGAATGTCACCATCAGCTGCTTCCTGGATGAAGCCTGTCTACCCAGCAGCAGGGCAACCCTCTGCCTTGGCAGTCCCAAACTGTGGTGGAAATGTTACCACTGCAGATGGGGAGCAATCACCTGTCTTAATAATTGCCCCACTGAAATCAAAGAAAGCAATCATAAATAATTCTGATTTTATTCTTCAGAGAGGAATATTAAATGTTATTCTGTTTACCTCTCTGCTGCTCTTCTCCCCTTCAACAGACTATTTTTAAGTCAAAAGATGCATGTTCGAGGCAGGAAAAATATATTTTGAGTACAAAGGAATTTAGGTTAGTTTTCCTAGGTCACTGGTTGAAAGTTCAAGCCAACATTTATGTGTGAATCCTAAAAGAACCAGACCTTGTTGATGTTAGTTCGAGCTCTGCTTGGAAGGGCAACATGAATAAATGTTGGGGCCACTTCTGCAACAAATGTTTTAGCCATGTATTACAGCTACAAATCTGCCCAGAACCCTGGAGACCTAGGGAACTTTTGTAAAATTCAAACCTTGCTTTGGTATCTCCTGTGTCTCTAAAAAAAATCCTGTGAATTAGGAGACTAACAAAGTCTAAGTTCTCTGGGTCACAGTGCATAATGCTGAAGAATCCACGTTTTTGGAATCTGTTCCCAAGTGGATAATTTAGGGCCTCACCTTTTAAAGACAAAACTATCCAAGGGAAATTGCAGCATGCCTGAACAAGTTCCTAGCCATCTCTTGGAACTACTTGAATTTTGGGAGTTCCCATGACAGTTAGCATGTTAACAATGATTTTACTCATTTTTCTATGCAATGTCTTAATCAAGATATATCCACTTTTGTATCTGTATTTATATGTAATTTCTGAAAACTTTGGCTAGAAGCTTGCTGTGCTTATGCAACTAAATCTAAAAATTCTTCCTGTACAGAACTGTCACTCTCTACATCATTACAATATTAAAATGCTATGTTTTTTGAGAAATTTTGAAATAATAAAGATGTAGAATGTAGTGGAGATGTGATTATCTCTTTTATTAATCTTTGGATAGAGATAAAACCTGTTTTTCATGTGGATGCCTTCATTAACAAATATGCAATGCTTGATATTTATATGTTAACATTCGATACCTGCAAACGAGTAAAGTTTTCAACATAGCAGTACTTTCACATACATAAGGAACACGGGAAAATGACAGAAAAAATTGCTTGTGGAAAACAAACATCAATATAGTAATTTTCACCAATATAAATGCCTGAGTACAAAGCAAGTGAAATTAGGCTATTTCATGTAATTTAAAATGGTCCAGACATTGTAACAAAGATTAATAACACACTAAAGAAAAGAAAATTACCTTCTACTATTTTATAAGATTCAGTGGCTATGTATATATGACCAGTTATACCAGTTGCCCAGTCCCAAAAATTGCCTCACCACACAGCTTATGTCAGCTGAGACAGATAAAGTGAAATGGTTCTTTTTCTCTAATTTACTCCTCTGAACAATGAGATGAGGTTCAGAAAGTAAAAAGCATACATCATTTAAATACCTGACTGTCACTCGCTGATATTTCTACAAAGGATTTCCCAGAATGTAAGCAAGGGAAAAAGTCTTAAAGGGCATTCTATCTTTATGAAAGAGAAGAATAGTCAAACTGACCAAACTCAGCATGCCAGAATGTATTTGTTTGACTTCTCCACACATTCTGGAACTAACATCTGAAATATGGGAAGAAATTTTCTATATTTCTACATTCAAATAAAGTTATTTTCTTCAGTGGAAAAAAAGTATAATTGAAGGCTCTTATGTTAAATGAAACTTTGGTCACAAAGCAGAGAAATCAAATTAAACTAGCAAGCACTGTATTAAAAACAGATGAAAGAAGATTTTTTTTGCACCACGCGTAGCTCAGATGTATGGATTCTTGTGGATATGAAAAACTTACAGACATTTAAAAGGGACATAGAGTTTCCAGGAGGAAATATCCACTGGGGTTTATTAAATAATAAAAAAAAACAAATGGAGCTTAAGAGACTGGAAAGCCGGGTGATTAATCTGGAGAAGTATCACAACGGTTGCTCAGTTATGCTTTACCTGGACATCTGGTATCAGAGGTAGAACACCAGGCTAGAGGAAATTTCCACCTGATTCAGCACATACACGCTTTTGTTTTTATGTTCTCTGATTCAGCACAGCAGCTACGGAAGTGTCTCACTTTGCCTGGAACAGCAGCACTTCTTCGTGTGTTTGCTGAACACTTTGAATCGCAGTTGTGTATGCCATAATACAACCTCATACTGACATAATAAAATACGCGGAGGCAAGAAAAAATAAAAATACCAAAAGCCTTCCCCAAAACTTTCAACAAATTGTTAGCACAACTGCTGAACTAGCCAATAGGAAAGCAGATGCAACACTATGCAACACAACAATGAATTATCAGTCCACTAGCTCAGGCCATGCAGAATTTCTTGTAATAACTGAATTTCAGTCCTTTTAGGCTGCAAACAGAGATCACCACTAGCATAGCCATGACTGTTACAGACAAGTAAGGGATGCTTGGTGTCTGCAGCACAGAGAAAATGTGTTTCATGTTATCCTTCTATCCTTTTATGGACACCAATACCAATCACTTTGTGTTGCAAGTGATCCAAGAATAATTTTATGGTTTCATGTTTGTGTAACAAATGTTTGTGAAGAATTGCAGAGGCAAATCGTAGGATCAATGATTTTGTCTAGATAACGGTATACCTATAAACATGATATAAATCCCTGTGGTTTACAGGACAAATAGTAATTTTGAATCATCACACTCACACCAGAGTTTTATTTGAAAGAACAATTGATTTCGACAATCAAGTGCATCAGCACAATAAACTAATTATTAAAGGGTCTATATTAATTGGTTATACTACTTAAACTTGATGTTGTGAGGAGTGAAATTGGTTTCCCCAGGCAGGAATGACTGTTCATAATTCAAACAGCAAAATAAGAAATAACTTATCTTAAAGTTACTGTTTGTGTGCATCTGTCCCTCCCACTCCAGAGCTTCCCCAGCACAGTTCAGCAACGTTTTTGCAGTAGCATCTGTTACACATCATCTGTGTGCCTTCCCAGGACATAGAGAGCACAGGATACCACGTGCCACAAAGCTGTTGCAATGTAGTTCACAACTCCCTCAGCTACGGAAAAGAAAGTTACTGCAAAGCAAGCATAAGGCGTTGGGGTTTTTTCCCCCTATCTGAGGATTGTGTGATGCAACTAATGCTTATTAGCAAATAGTTTGGCCTCTACAAGTGACAGAAGCTGCAACACATAATAACCAATTCACTCTCTTGGGATTTTTTGTTGCTGCTGCCACCAGCATTTGACGTTTGGTAACTTATGCACTTGATAAATCTCTAGAACTGCAATCCTTTTAAGGCACACAGTGGAAACAGCTCAGCCTTGCTTGAACAAGATCTAACATGAGTGAGAGGACAACATTGTTGATATTATATACCGATCTAATACAGATTTTGATGGGCTCTAAGCTGAACAGGTCTTTCCCTGCATCCACAACCAAAAGAAAACAAATACATAGCCCAGAGTTATTGAAACTATCTCCTTATCTGCAAGACAATATTTTTTTTACATTCGTATCGTGAATTTTTACTTTATTATATTTGAGAAGAAGTTTAGAAAATGCACAGACTGACAGAGGGAGGTGAGAGACCATATTTTTGAATAATTTGCTGGAGACCATTTGGAACAAATTAGCTACTCTTTCAGTAGGAATATGGTGTAAAATGTTTTCTGGCAAATTGCATATTTCCTATCTGCAAACTAAAGTAACAATAGCTACAAGCAGCCTTTCACTGACAACACAACACTCCAAATGGCAGTTCCAACAGTTTTGAAAAGAACAAGTTCAATTCTTATAAGGACTCAACTGGAGAATTAATATAGGGAATAAAACCAGATAAGCATTAAATGTTTGGGAAAAAAATTCTGTGAATGGCAATTTAAACAAATAATAAATACTGCTAAGATAATTATTTTAAAAAATGCTAGCAAAATAATACAGCTACTCCAACAATATCAGCAAATATAAACACAGACCTGTCTGATTTAATACTATAGGTATTCCAAAATAAATAGCATATAATACATTTTTGTTCATAATTCTTCACATCAGCCAAAGCTGAAAAATATTTTTGTTCTTTCATATAAAGTATTTTCCACGTATGGAATATCCTTGACCTCTCTGAAGTTATTTTTGGCACATGAACTACATTGTATTGACACTAAAAAGAGACTGTGGTTGTAGAATAAGATCTGAATGCTCTAAGACTATTTTATGTTGATGTGCCCTTTTTCCCTTATTATACTGTTGCAGAAGATAAAAAAAAAAAAAATTAAAGGATGCAAAAATTAGAAATACTAGAAATATTTAAGTTCATCCCACTTAAACCTTCTTTAGACACCTGGAAATGAAGTAAGGGAATAATGTAGTGACACTGATTTTTCAGATGTAAAAGGAAAAAAATTAGTATCTAGTTGGTTTCTTTCCCATGAAGGTGTCTACCTTCTAAACTGTAAAGCAGAGAATCAACAGCATATGTGCAGTCTACCTTATGATGACCTGCTATAATACTACGGACAAAATTTTGGGGTCTCAACTTGTGATCAAAACATCTGTAAAAGAACCACAATGGCTCTGGCTAAAGAGCAGTGTTTTAAATTGTTTGGCTAAATAGCAGTGTGTAAAATTGACCAGTGTTAAAGAAAGATTTGAACAAACATCATAACTGATTCAGTATTTTTAGTCTTATCTGCAGTCAAGAAACCCTGATTATTGGGAGAAAATTGTTGCTGTGTGGAGTGCAATCTCTTTGAAAGTCAAGAAGTGGGTTTTTTTGAATTCTTCTTCTAATGGTTTTAATGAAAGTACAGACCTTTTTACATGTGCTCCAGTATCAGGACTGTGAATAACTACATTTAAAAAATTTTTGAACCAGAACTAGTCATCTTTCAGAACATCAAGACTTAAGTATCTCTCTCACGTTTATCAAAAGTTTGAAATGTTTGTCCCTGCTCTGCTGAACAGAAATGTACCTTAATGGTGCTGCTTGACAATTAACTAATTTCTATGAGTATAAGAGACAAACACAATTTTCTTATTGAAAAAAATCAAGGGCAGGAGAGCTTCTCCTAGTGCTAAGGTTTTCCTCTGCTTCAATTTTGTGATCAGTCATGATCACAAACATTCAGAAAGATAAAAGCAATATTCAAGATCCTTAGAAATCAACCATATATTTTCTGTGTTCATGTTACAAACCATAATTCAGCACTGCTTATATATGTTAAGCATGTGTACCTTATGCATGGGCAAATTCAAGGGACATATGGGAGACTGTAAAGTTCTTAAGTCTGAAACCAACATGAGATCAATGTCAAGTTCTCTCCAGTATCGCCTGAAAAAAAATGTAACATTGTGTTGGGAAGCACACTAAAGAATTTGCAGTGTGTAAGAAGATAAAGAAAATGAACTGATGAAAACAGATCTTCATGAGATCTGGTGTCACCACTGTGTTAGGGCTCAGTACTGATTTGCTGACAGTGACTTGGATATGTCCCTTAAACCACAGTCATTTTCTTTCTTGAAATCATGGAAACAGATTGGTATCAAA
Organism: Patagioenas fasciata; assembly: GCF_037038585.1. Classification (NCBI taxonomy): domain Eukaryota; kingdom Metazoa; phylum Chordata; class Aves; order Columbiformes; family Columbidae; genus Patagioenas; species Patagioenas fasciata. The sequence continues at coordinate 46,401,689 of NC_092521.1, read as the reverse complement.
GTATGGAACTGGAAGTAGAAGCATGATGCCATCAGGTAGTAGGGGTCACTGACTCCACCAGTGGTCGATATACAGTAAATCAGGGATGGATTGAAGAGGATCTCATCAGATCCACTGGTTCTGAATGCTAATGGAAGACAACATCTATCATTTAAAGCCCAGAAAAGATAAAAAGCCAATTATTTAGAGATATGCAGTGGTAGCAAAATGCCTCTACATTAAAACAGATGCTTACATTTCTTGAAAATATGTTTGCTTTAAAACTAATATTTGTGTTTATTGAGAATAATGTGGAAACAAGAAATATAAAATCTTTCTTAGAAGTCTGTTATGTACTCTAAAACCTTAACACTGAATTTAGGTTCATTGTAGCAGACAGAAAGTTTGTATTTCAGGAAAAGCAAAAGCTACTTGTTTGGAATCAAGTCAATCTATAAATATAATTGAATGCAATTCAGTAAAACCTCAGATTAAAGTTGATATTAGTATCAAAAAGATTTTGAAATTACATAGAATAAAGAACTTCTCTAATCCTACATCCTTCTCCATACCTTAAGCTTATATGCTTTGTCTGAAAAGAAAAAAGAGTTTATGATTTCATTATTGGTTTCTGCATAACATAGTTTTAGACTGTTAAACACAAACTTATTTGCTTATTATTGCATCATTAACTTTTCTTCGATATCATCGCAGTTTGATTATATATACCTGTCAATATTTTTAGAGCATATTATGAGAGAGAACTTCACTTGCAAATCTGTTCTGGAAACAGTGCAACTGCATTGGAGTGTCCATTTATTTACTTCCTTATGACCAGTTGAATATTTCTAAAGGTTCTCAATTGTCTTATATATTTAGAGACGGACAATTCTGCAAAACTATGGGAAAAGGCTAATTACTCACAGTAAGGTCATTAGATACACACTTTCTTTTTGTCATTACAAAGACTAATATTTTCGCGTTAATGGCACTATGTAGAGTAGATGAAGCAAATAAATAATAAACATCCTTATTCACATGCTAATGCAAACCCAAATGTTATTTCATTTGTACAACTGTTAAAAATAAAGGTATCAAAAAAATAAACAGTAATATTGAACACAATATCTATTACCTACACGCCTCCCGTATGACTACAGTGTCTCTGAAGTGACAGAAAGATGCAAATAAAGAGATTCATGGGATAATTGTGACTTTTTAAAATTAAATTAATTGGAAAATTAAAAATCTTTTGTTGCTTCATTAAGGAAACATGGAAATATATACTGGATTTTACTGAATAATATATTTTATTCAGACAAACACCATAGCTAGTGATAAAAATATTAGTATGCAATTCCAGTTTAGTGATTTCATCCATTTTAATTTCCACACAGTTAGGGGGAACAGCCTTCTGACTTTGCATCCAGATTTTTTTATAATTCTTTGAAAAATTAATGCCACTAATCCCTTGATGGTAATCAACATTGATATTTTGCTCTAAAGTGGTGTTCTAAATGGAATTATGTAGAACTGTATTTTGGCTAATCTCAGTTACGTACTTTGGTGCACTGACAAGCCATTTGGCTTGCGTGAAGTTTGCCATAGTGATAATGCACATGACTGACACCCAGTGGTCTTCTTGGCTGAAATTTTTTTGACCACTGCATTTATTGTAGTCATGTCCATCCAAACATTTTCCTAGGGCCTCCGTTATGAGCATATAGTTTGATCTTAATCACTGTTGCTCATGGAATTCTGAAATCCAGTAACTGATGTTGGAGAGTTGTTGATGTATTTACTTTTATTATTTTCATAGGCAATATTGAGATAACTAAGAAGATTAGACTCAATTTTGCCTTTTAAAGCACTTACTGAAATATTTATAATGAATAGATTTACTTCAAATATTTTAAAAAATCTTTTCCAATGAAGAAAACCATTCTTTAATTTCAAAAGGGAGCAGAAAAAAAAATCTGTTCTCCTTACTGTAATTTTTCCAGATTTTTTTAATTAACAAAAAATGCAGCTGGTGTCCTCTCTACTCCAATCAAAAGAAACTGTTCTAAAATTTTGAAAAATGCAGTTTAGAAAATCTTCATTGAACAAAGCTAAACATATCATGAAAAACTGAAGAAAACCTATTTTTTTTATTTTAATGGGCAGTTTAAAAAGTAATTTTTATGTCAACTCTGTCACCTTTCTCAATAAAAAACTCAGAAGTATCCTGTACCCTTAAATATTAAGGAAATTAAATTTTAAACATTGAATATATTATGGCTATAATATAATAGAATACCAGAACTTCAGTTAATCAGTTAAATCATGTCTGCATTCTAGGTAAAACAGATCAATAATAGCATAGTTTGTCTCTTTGTTAATGCTATATTGTGGTTGTCTGTACAATTATATTTGCACCTCAGGTGGTCTCTACTGTATTAAATCCTGCTAACTGGAAACCCGAGAGATTACTTTATTCTCATTTCCCTACCCTACAGAGAATCCTTGGCAGAAATTCCTTGTTTATGAAACAGAGAGATTAGTTTTCCTTTCAGTTGTTCTCTTTGGGGTGTAATCTAAGATCTGTCTTTTTATGCAAACCTTCACTGTCTAAAACCTACATTGTATATTATGATGGCCCCAACATATAAAGAACAGAAGTGAGGCAGCACACACAAATCAGATCAGTCACATAAAGACAGCAAGAAATGCAGAATGCCAAGAAACAAGACATTAAATTGTTGGGAATAAAAACACAAAAAATAATCTAACAGGTTTGGAGTGGAGCTGCTATACACTGGAGACTCTGTCTGCCTTCAGTGTAAGAATTCTGAGGCCAGTGTGGAGGGGTTAACTTCTAGAAACAAACTGAAAATGCAGATAAGGGGTTCAGTGAAACAAAAGACAAATGTCCTTAAAAGTATCTGCACATGCAATTGCTCACAATGCAGTGGAATGTTAGACAAAAAATATTGAGCATTTCCCTACCTGGTAACATCAAATCTAAGGTAGAACATGGTTAAGCTTCATGAGAAGAAATCTTCCAAAACACTTCTGTCATTTGTCACTGCGTGTAATGATATCATTTACTGGAGAAAAAAATAGCTAAGAGATACCACAATCAGAGACTAATCACTGGGACATAGAAGATTGTAACAACTTCTGCTGCATGTTCACTGAATAGCATATGTCACCATTTAAATGAAGCTTCAGAGAAGGCAAACTTCAAATCATAAATGGTCTCATAAAGTCTAGTGCAGTAACTGTGTAAAATGAAAATATAATAATAGTTTATGTAAATTGCAACATTTTATGCAAACTATTTACATGGGACTGTTAAAGAATTAATAGTGAGGCCTCTTTATTAAACACTCGTTTTAAAAAAGTGGTAATGCTCAGAAAAGAAATATACTTTCCCACATAATGGTAAAAGTATATTCACTGGAACTTTTCAAATCAGAATAACATTTTACAGTAACTCCTATAAACAAACAAGGACAACTATGGAAAATACTTTAAACTGAGTGTAGCTATTTTTCCTCATTAGAATTTCACAGAATCCTATCAGCTCTACAGATGTGTGAAATGTGACATTTTCTGCATGAAACAGGTTATCTAAAAATATCTTCTAAGCAAGTAACTAACATGCATACAGACACACAGTCTTTCTGCATTTTTATCCATATACTTATTTTACCAGCAGTTCAGAAAGTATTTAAATAATGAGGTATGTCTTATTATTATTTCCATAGATAACCTATATTATCTTTGTAATATAGTATAGAAAACATTCATATAATAGTCCATTCAAACTAATTGTAATTGGATTTTGGTATATATTTAGATGCAATAAGAACATTATAGTAATTCTAAAGAAAACTTTTTTCTCATACCAAAGTCCCTGCTTTTCTGCAGCTGTTTCGTTTTTAATACTGCTTATTCATTTCAGAACTTTCATTTTCTACAGTAACAGTACAGCAGTTGTTCTACATAAAAGCAGTAACCCATTTTAATTTGCTCATTCCTGTACTTTCAAATGTAGTTAACACAACTGAAGTCACAGGCATGGCCACTGAGAAAGCACCTACATTCTTGTGTTTTGGATAAGCCAAAATTGAGTTTTATGAATGTCAACCTAAAAGCACAAACCAGCATGTCCTGTAAAGAATCTCAGAACCAAACCCACCAGGATAAAAAAAGGTAACTATCAGCAAGTAAAGTTCTTTGAGAAATACCTTCTAAATGTACTTTTACTTTTTTCTGTGTATGGATCCACTCTACTACAAAATCCACACAACAAAAAAAAAAATACAAAAACCAAAAAAAAAAGAGATTGTTCAAGGATAGGATAAAAGGACGAGAATAATTTATATGTGGATTACAAAACCTGAAGAACTTCAGTGATCAGAAAGTAGTACCTTTTCCTATTTTTGAGTGATGTACATATTCGTAATGTGAATGCTCCAAGCAGTAAGTTCCCATATCCACAATCATCCCAGGAGCAGTTGCTGAGTTCTTGAAGCAAATAGAATCACTCTATCACATGCTGCATTAGCTTTGAGTCTTCCTCAGTATTACTGCAGTGGTTGATAAGAATATAGATAAATCTTTGGCAGACATTAAGAATGGAGGCATTTTTCAGCAAAGCCACTGTTACAGCTTCAGCTCTGATGGGCGCATTCCAGTGACAGCAAAAGGCTGTATTTCGGTGGTTTCATAATGCACCTTGACATATTTCATATTCAGTTTATGGCTAATGCAGAGAAAGCCATGTCCATATCATTAATTAATATGAACCGCTTTGCACACCGTCTTAAGAATTTAGTTTTCGTAGTACAAAAGGGAAGAATACTCTAGATGTCAAAGTGGAAAACACTCTCAGTTTCTATGTATGACGTATGGAAAAGTAAGTAGAAATACTGACTCTGTGACTAAAGTAAAAGTCAGGAACCATGAAAAAGTGTAGGACAGCTACTTCCTATCTGGAAGGAACATCGTCTGTGGTAGGTGAGTCATCAAGGCTTGAAGTGTTCATCCCCTCGCTCCCTATCAGCAAACTGTCACACATGACTATTTCAGGAGGAGTTAGATTTGCTGGCTTTGGAAGAACTGTTTCTTCTACATGCCAGGGGGAAAAGATATTACTGCCATGTTCTGTAGTACTATAATAAAAATGAGAATAGTAATTCATACTGTACCTAAGTATGAATGCTTTCATCTGTGGGTTCAAGCTGAAGATAGTCATATTAGTCTCCCTTCCTCCAGCTATCAAACCGGAAAGCTTTTCCTATGTCCTTCAATCAGGCGAGTTGAAACAATCCCTGTTTCACAGTGGATCAGGACCAGGTCAAGTTTTGCTTCTTTGATCTCTTTATAAACCCAATAACCTTCAACAAGATGCTGACCCATCTGATTGCTCCTCTTGGATATTAGGTGCTCCTGTTCTTCCCTCCGGACAAAAGCGGATCATCAAAATATTAGATTGCTCAGTACTACAGTGCAGTTTTTTCAAAGTCTGTTTTTAATGGTGAATGGTCAAAATCTCATGTCACCTCCCTCCCACAAGTGAGAGAGAAGGTCTCGGAACAGTACATTATCTGTAATAACTAGAGGTTAATAAAATTCTGATATTTGATCACAGAATAACTGATGCCAGCGAATACAGACATTGAAAATCTCTAGTGCTCATGGAATGATAATCATTACCAGATTTGAAACAGGATATGATACAATTCATATAATGTATGAAGAAATCAATATTTGGTACCCATGTCAGGTGAGGAGGTCAGACAAGATAAAAAGTGAGGAAAAAAAAGGAATCTTGGGCATGAAATTAAAGGAATTCTTGGTCATGAAATTAAAACTTTGGCTTGCAACAGATCACTATATTTTTTCATATTCTAAACAACTGTTACAATCTCTAACACTGATATCTCAAGTACCATGTATTTGGTGACATACTTTATTTGATAACATAGTACAGACTGTACAAACAGCCCAAGAAAAGTGCTAAAAAATCAAAGGGATAAACTGAATTTTTTATGACCATTGTCTGCAGAGAGTACTTTTAAATGCATAGGTTGGTATGTGCTTATCTTAGAGAACATTATTTCTACAATATACTACTACTGTGCAAATGTATAAGAGAAATGTGTTGTGTTTTATATTAATACCACATCAAAACAATGACATTGAAAAAAAATTAATAACAGAATTATGACCTAACTATTTATTAGCTCTTTTCAGTGCAACTAAGGAGTTGTCTAATGGCTTATTCCTTCCATGCCATTCAAAGTCCACTAATTAATTCTGGTTCTATCTACATTACCTAATGAAGATTATATACTCAGCTTTTCTATTTTCGAACTCTTACTTGCCATTGTCTCATATTTTGTTTTAACCTTTGAAAATACACCCATGGGTTTTGCTGTGCAATTCATTTTATGTGAACTTCAGAGTAAAGCCAGCAATTATTTGTAATTTACAGACTATATTGTCTTTGAAAATTTATATATATACTTGAGGTATGATTACATGTCTGGAACTTAAAAGGAACACTTAATGCATAGTATTATTTAGCATGGTATCCCATAAAAATGCTCATATGTCTCTTGTCCCCAGTTCTGTTCCAATGGCACTTGATGAAAATAATAACTATATTTGAAGGAACAGAGTAGAAGTGAGGAGGAAAGTCTAAAAGCCATAGGTTTCATAAAACAGTTTGGGTTGGAAGGGACCTTCGAAATGCACCTAGTCCAACCCCCATGCAATGAACAGGGACATCTTCAACTAGATATGCTCATAAACACTACTACAGGCAAATAACATCCTGCCCTTCCAAAACTGCCTTTGCATTTTAAAGAACAATGATAATTAAAAAAACCCTCTGCAAAACAGTAGCGTTGCACTTTCTTGAAAAGTACATACAGTCGCATGCTACAGTTTTTGCATGAGTCATACAATTCTACTGTCAGGCACAGGACATACCAAGAAGTGCAGCAGATTGAGCTTCTGAGTTTAGAGAAAGTGCCGTGAAATTTTCTAATACCAGCATATCTACAAGATTTCAGGAAACTTACCACCATTTTCTGATCTACTTCCACAGTGCTTAACTGTCCTCTCATTAGCAACAAACCATTAAAGGAGATATGCAAATAATTCTGATCAATTCCAGCATGAATTTATAACCCTTTTGAAACCTACAACTGTTCTTGGCATATGCTGAGATGCAGAGAAAAATAAAACTGTGAGGATGAAGTTCAGTTCTTGTTTTAGCATATATTTCATGAGATCAACAGACTTTCTTGCCTTTATGGAAGACTGTAAAATAATAGAATGGCAGAGGACTTACCAATAAAATAAAGATTTTGGTGTCAAGACCTCCCTCTGAAACAAGTAAGTATTATTTTTCCATTTTTCAAATGTGAATCAAATCACAATACAACTAATGTTTATACATTAAGTACAGTTGAGAACGAAACTTGTGTACCTTAGGTGTCCATGCAGTGCCTGAATCACAAAACCAGAACAAAAGAGGATATATATTGACATGGATCACAACAAAGAAGCTACATCTAAGCATTAAATCCACACTGAATTTCCAAGGAGACACAAGTGAATGTGGTATTTTCTCTAACCTGTAAGCAGGTTAAACACAACATATTTTGTATTGCATCATTTCTTCCTCTTAAGAGAAGTCTCACATATTAGTAAACCGAAACCTATGAATCTGTGCAGTGCATGATTTGGAGCTAAATATTCAGGGTACAGATAACCGAAATAACTAATTCAACAGAGGGATAATATTGTCTTTCACGTTTTTTTAGCTCATACCTCATCACTATTGACCAAATATAATTATGCCAGTTACTACTTTAGATTGGGAAGCCTCTATAGTTGCCTATTATATAAACTGAAACACAGTGTACAAAATGTCTTTAATATAAAGCTTCACAAACTACATTGAAAATAAAAAGAGATATAATGATGACAATTACGTAAACCTAATCTTTTCTAGCTCTCAGCCAAAAGTGTAAGAAATATGTCTTTCTTACAAAAAGCCTTACAGATACACAAATGTTCCATCATTCTTGCATTATACATCTCTTCTCTTATGGTACCTAACTAACCCTACTCACACAAAAAATTTTAAAAAAGAAAATAAAAGTCTTAAATGAATAATGTATTTTGTGAGTTTTGTAACTGCTAATCCCAAGCCCATGTCACACTGTTATATGATCACACAATAACTCTGTTCATTCCTTCGTATCGGTGCAATAGCTATACACAAGAGAAGTGTTGGGGTAATTGTATTCCTGTAGGAGTTTTCTTCTGGATGAGACATAAATGGAAGGCCCTACCCAAACTGGTCATTAGCAATCCCAGGGAACCCTTCATAAGAGTAGGTGTGTTAACTTTAGTCTCCTGGCCAAATTCCAGCTCAGGTAATTACATTCAGCCTACCTAATTTCCCACTGCAATTACAAATACAGAGAGATCCTTAATTTCCAGTCCCAAGCCCTTGTGCAATGTTGAATAGTTGCTACGTTTCACCCAGGGTGGTTGCACATCAGCAGCAGATAAAGCAAGTGCTGTATAAATTGTGACAGTTTGTAAAGCATTTTGGAATCATTTGAGATAAAAGTACTATATAGTTAAGATCATTCTAATTGAAATAGTTGCCTGCCAATTATGTAAATATTGCTTGCAAAAAAAAACTTTAGAAGTAAACCTTCCTGGTGCTCTGGACAAATCAGCTAGTAAACATTTAATCATTGAATCAGTCTAAAATGTAAGTATTAGAATTTGAAACTGTATATATGCAAGAGCGAGCAAGATTAAAACTGTCAAACTTCACTCTTAACATCCCAACAAAAACCTTAGACATGCACAAGTGTACCACTGTGTCAAAGCTGTCTATAAAGCAACGATAAGAAGGTTAGCAGATACCATTAGACAGGAACTGTTTCTAAAACGGTCTACTTAGAACTCACATTCAATTCATACATCTCCATGAAGTAAATGTGTAAATTTTTAGTTTCCTCAAAGTCTCTGTCTTGGGTTTCATGTCCAAAGACTAACTAGATAACCACTGAACTGAAAACTCTTTCTCCATAAAATTCAGGATGATCTGACCTTTTAATTTAGAAAACTGAGGAAAAGAAGAAAAAGAATATCCAAGAGAACTGAAGGAGCATAGGTATGAATAGCTGTAATAAACTGAACAAAAACAGTCAAGTCCATTTTACTCCAAATGAACTACAAACCTTGTATGTAAACCAAGGCTTGGAACTGCTCTCATGGAACTAGTACACTAGTTCATTTTTACTAGTTCAGTGCAGTATCCTGTGACTGGAGTAAAGTTATGTTCTGTATCAACTTATATACAATTTTAGCGCTGCCTACATTGCCACTGTTGGACAATGGGAATGTATTATCCCAGGACATGAAGGATTCCATAAAGGGCAGGTGGAAGAAAATGGAAATCCAACACCGTTTAAGGAAATCAGTGAATAAATTACAAAAACTGTCCACTTGCCTGCCCCTTTTAATCTTACTGCCGTATTCAAACTATTGGGCATGTAACTGAATATCTCAACTGTACCTGAAGAAATAATGGAGCGTGTCTCTGCAGTAAAACAGAACGGCACTAAACTGATGAGTTTAACCCAGCAGAAAGAGCGGCTGTAAACATGACAAATGCCTGCTATTGATTTCAGGTTTAATTACTCTGTGCAGCACTGACAAAGCCCATCAGATGTTGTTGTGAAGTGTAAATGGAACAAACTACACTTCACTGCCCATAGGAAACTGATGGTGTCTGCAGTTTGCATTGTTTACTTTATCCTCCGTAAACTTCAGCCTTGATCAAATTAACAAGTGCTACTAACCTCCAACAAACTACAATGCACTATGATTTTACAGCAACAGCCTTGGAACAATAGTTCTGCAGCATTTCATTGATAACAAATGTCTGACTAATGACAGCATAATGGCAGCTGCTGAACCTTACTGTCCAGCCTGCATGTCCCCTAACCAGCATAGGGAGAATTTTCAAACACACCCTCTTGCATTTCCTTCTATTTTGGGGGAAAGGACAGATTATTCACTTAATATTCTGATAAAACTTCCAGTGAAAATATATTGCCCAGGCTATCCAGGAAGTGTCTGTTTTCACTGATAACAGCAGAACAGTGCAAACAGACCATGTCTAGCATGTTGCAGCTACGTCTTCAAATGTTCTCTGAAAAAAACCCTTTTTTTTTTATTTCCAGACACATACAACCCTACTTATCCATGCTTGTAGCTTTTCAGTTCTTCCTCCATTCACCTCTTCTTCCTTTTCTCTTTACATTGTGCTTATTTAGCATTCTACCAATCAAAAAATGTACTGTACAAAGTCTAAAAAATTAATAAATTTTGCAACAACCTATGGAGAAAACCACCCTTTTTTTTTACAATTTTCTTTTGGTTCATATGCAAATTTCTCAGCTTCCACCTCATTGAGACTGACTGTTACTTTACAAATGACTGCTGTTGTTCATCTTGTGCATCTTTCTGGGATAAGATTCTACTGTCAGCATAACAACAAACGGCATTGTGGGGAATGTCTTCATTGTTTTTAATGTATTCTATATACAAAGGGGCTTTGACACAAGTGAACAGTTCAGGAAACAGAAGACCTAAGTGTCTGTCATATTTAACCTATTTAGGTAAATCAATAATTGTTTCTTCTAACTGCTGCTTTGCAGATCCACAGCTCTATGGTGTTGCCTCCCATTCCTCAAATAAAGACCTTAAGACACACAATCCGTTACTGTTTACAACTGTGTGAACACAGCACATGGACACAAATAGGCCAAGTAATCCAGACAGTCTTATTTCTTTCCAATAATCAGCAGAATCTAGAGGACTCTTAAGAGATGGGGAAAGAAAAGGGTGAGATGTGTATGCCAACACAAATAATTACTGGTAAGCAACCATTTTCCTCATCATGCACTGACTTTGAGGGGAATAGCATACCATATAATCCCCAGGAGATCTGATGAAGTAAACAATGAGTGCAGAGTTGCTCTCCCAAGATAAGCACCAGCACAAGATTCCAAAACAATAGACTAGTGCTGTGCACAGGTAAGATGAAGAAAGAATGATTTCCCATGAGCAATAGTTATAGCCACTCTTGCAGTATGAAGAACTACCCTGGCCTCACGGTTGATGCTGGAAGACTTGTATTGTCCAAATAAAAAAAGTTTAAACAGTTTTTAGTGATATGACTGAGAACAGGAAGTGTCCCCTTATGAAAAGGAAAGACAGCGTTGTAAATGGGGTTTTTTTAAATTAAGTTGCACATTTGTTTAGAGAGCTGTTGTGTCATACTGACATGTAGGAAGGGCTAGACTTGCTCCTAAAACATGCTACTTGCAGGTCCAGGTTTGACCTGAAAAAAGAAAACAGTGATGAATTTGTGGTTCTTTGTAGTCAACGTGGCAAAACAATTGGTCTTCACATGAAATCCAGAAATTCTTCTTACAAAGCAGTTGGAAGGTGGAGTGGTCAGTTTGACCCACCTGTTTTCCTAACATACAGCTTTGCATGAGAAATATGGGATAGAATCAGATTGGAAATCCAATGTTTGAATCAGAACTGATGCTTAGTACTGATTTTGTTGGCATCATCTGCCTGCCAGTCTCATTAAGTGCATACAGTCTTATTTGCAACAGAGGATATTTTCTTTTACCAACTTTAATTATTCTCTTTCTGGAGTTCCAAAATTTATTAAAGAACATTAAATAGGGACATTAATACTGTTGATTTTTATAGTTTTTTGAGTCTTTTATAAAAGCCACTTTGACCTTTTCTTTCGGAGGGCCTTTTTTAAGGAATCCATCTACAAAAATTTGCTTACTGAGAATACACGTTCCATCAACCTTAGAACGTAAAAGAATTCAGGGCTTCCTGAATGATTTGGCTTCTCAAACAAGTCTCCTTCTCTTGTTAGTAGAGGCAACCCAAAATGTTGATAAAACATTGATACTTTCAAGAAACATTAAAATGTATTAAAAACCCCAGTTTGGATATGTTATTTTTACCTGCCTTCTTGTCTTGAAGTGTTTACTATTGATGAATTTAAGTATCCTCAAAGACTGAGTTGTTATGGGTGAATTTGACTGAGGAGATCATGAGTCCCCAGAGCTGGAAATGTCCCAGTCACTACCTGAAAACTTCTTTTCTTGGAGTACTGACTGCCTTAGATCTATGATTATGGGGCTATACCTAGTCTATGGTATAGACCAACCAAATTTGTCAAGGAACACAGGATCCTCTCAACCTTGCCTTTGAAAAAAAAAATAATAAAATAATTAAAAAAAAAAAAAAGTGTTCTTCCAGCATGTCTTTCATCTATATGAGAAAGGATAATTAAACATTGAGACTAACAGTAGCCATGCAGAGAAAAGGTTTTTATGACACCAAGCTCTGTCTGTTGCCTACCTTTTTCCTAAGATAACAACTAAACCAGGATCTTGCTATTTCAGGAAAAAAACATCTTTTGAGATAGCACAGGCACTTTTTTCCTATTCTCAATAATCCTGATACTTAGATCTGTACAACAATATCCTGAAAAGGAGAAATCTGTGTAAAGATATGTGTAGCTACAAGTAGTTAACTCTTCCATCACAGTCATTGGGATGCTAGGGAACCAAATATCTATATATCAGAAATACTTGAGTCTCCAGCTTGCAGAATTTGGAAAATGGCTGAATAGCTGACTCTATAGCTATTTTACTGATTCATCGAAATGAAAGATACAATACTTCTATGATTTTGATGTGATGAATGATATGTTTTTGAAAGAACAAAGATTTTATTGCATAATTCCAAAAACTTGGAGTCTGAAGGCACTATTTGTAAAGTGTGAAAGAATTACTAGGACTCTAAGAACTCAGCAGAAGTTCAAAACCTGTCAAAATTCCCCCTTGCATTGCAATAAACCTGATCAGAGTGGCAGAAGAACAAATTTTAAATTTTTTTTCTTCTGGAGTTAATCTTCAGCATAAAAATATAGTTCTTAGTCTTGTTTCATGTTCAAGAAAATTAATTATCAATATTTCAGGGAAATAGTTTTCAATTCAATAATTCTTATAGCTAAAAGTGATAATTATCTCAAAAACCACTATACTAAATGGAGTTGTACTCATGGGTGGGTCTAAAGTAGGACACATAGTGATACTAACTGGAAAGTTAAAATTCTGCAGGAAAAAAAAAAGAAAAAGATGAAACTTGTCTTTTGCCAGCAATTCTAGATTACACATATCAATCAAGATTGTGGATATCTCAGCTGCTTTAGAAGGCTAGCAGTTTAGTCTCTCCTTCTTCTCCCATGGTCAATGCACTTCTAAAACTGCACTTGTCTCGATCCTGTTGTTTAAGATGATCAACTTTCTGGACTCCATGGGAGATTTATCTTCTACTCAGCGTGAATTTCCTATTTCCAGTCTCTAACACTCATTCTATTCATGGTGACTGGACCTAGTATATCATAGTGATGCTGGAGATGAGGCAATTTTTTTCTCTCTTCCTTCAGGTTTCTTATTGAACATGTCTAGTAGGTCTTAGCACTTCTTTTTTTTTTTTTTTTAATTTTGTCTACATGACTTCTCCTTATTCTATCTAAAAAGAAAATGGTGAACCTCAATAAATTAATTGCTAAGAAACATTCATTTTAAAATAAATAGATTCAACTTACAACATTCACCTCACCTTCCCGTTAAATTCAAACATAACACTGTAATTGTGATATTGAGTGAAGGATTCAACCCCACCTCCTTTGTGTACACTCTTCCAAACTCAAACATCTTTTAGATAGCCATCACTTAATGCTCAGAACTTTTGAATCTGAAGAATCCATCATACTGAAGTGGATGAATGGGTGAAACTGTACACTTTATGTGGAAATCTCAGTCAAGCCTTTTAATATATGGGGTCAGCAGGTTTCTTTTGGAGATGCAACATGCTGAAATCCTTATTCCAAATAATTTGACTTCAGAAGCTTTTTGAAGAGGTTGGCAAGCTGAAACTCTCTGTAATTCATGGCTAGCCTTTCCAACAACAACTATAATTTGAATTGAGTGCATGTCAGTCTTCACAGGAATGGGTAACTAGAATTAGTGTTGCTTCTCCACATGGTATCTATTCTAATGAGAAAAGGAAGGGGAGAAAAGGCACACAGAGCTCTGCCTGGCAACATGGCATCCATTAAGGTGAAAGAAAACAATAGTAGAACCTTCTAATTCATGTGGTCAGAGAAGAGATTTATTATTTGAGACCAATTGTCTGAAGTTGGAGCAAATCTAGATACCCTCACTGATCTCCTACACATATATAAAGTTTGATTGCAAATTTTCATATTCCAAAGTCATCAGGATATTAACTCCTTTTAAGAATCTCAAGTCTTACTTTTATCATATGACGTGGTCTGCTATGATTTATATATTAAGAAGAATCCAAAACCAATGTTAACAGGCTATGATGGACAGGACTGCTTTGTGTTATAGCCAGATTATTCCCTGTTTATCCTCTTGTTATGACAAGATCCCTTGAACAGTCGTTCACTCTCTGTAAATATTCTGGTGTTCCTGGCTGAAATCTGCAATGATAACTGCATTGAGTGGTTTAGCTATTAGAAAGACCACCTTGATTCTGCATCCAAATGTCCTGAGAATTCTCCTGAGGAGAGCTATGCTTATTACACCAAGGATTGAACAGGAACTTGCCACAAAAAGCATAATGGTAGGGATAGGATAATCCTTGTAGAGTTCTAAGGTATAAATATCCTAAAGAGATTTATTATTAAGGATGGTTATCCTAAGAATACTTACAGAAACATTATCCTAAGCAAAATTATTTTTTTAGAGCTCCATATGAATTTGAATAGTCAGATTGAAAGCAGTAAACCAAAATACTGGAATTGGAGTAGTTGATAAGAGGAAATTTATAACTGAGTGGTACACACTCCTAGTCGTTTTGGTATTTTCAAGAAGCTGGTCAGATCAGCTATTGCAGATAATATATGCAATCATGGAACCATAAAATGGTTTGCATTGGAAAGGACCATCGAAGATCATCTAGTTCTATGCCCCCTGCCACGGGCAGAGACACCTTCCACTAGACCAGGTTGCTCAAAGCCCCACCCAGCCTGGCCTGGAACATTTCCAGGGATGGGGCAATCACAGCTTCTCTGGGCAGCCTGTTCCAGTGCCTCAGCAGTGTCTCAATCTTTTGCCCCAGTGTGAAAGAAAGTATTTAAATTATCTTTGGAGCTAAATAAATACTAAACTAAACAATACTACTGTTCTCTGTTAGGAAGTCTTATCATGCTTAAAACTGAGTATGTATTAAAGGTACTCCCTGAGCTGAGGACTAAGTAAATAATGAAATAATATAAAAACTAAGAGTGAAGTGTTGCATATTTGAATTGTTTTATTTTCAGTGAAGGTTTGATCAGAATTTCTGGTTTTGTGAAGCTAAAGAATTGGAATATTTTAAGGGATTAAAAGAATATAAAGAGGTTGACAAAACTGCACCAGCAGACATCCAGGGACATGTTTAAATTAGTGGCCATGAGTAATCCTACTGAAGGTGCAGTATTCGCGCTTAAGTGTGTATTTCTAAAATACACTATGGGCATCTACTAAAGCAGTATTAATCTTGAATATGTATGTGCACACATACAGACAAACACAGACATTTATAATAAAAAGTATTTTTTTTCCAACTTGAAGCTATACAATGACATATTTGCCTCAGTTTAAAACGTATCTTTGTTGTCTCAGCAAAAAGACCACATGGAATCCACATTAAAATGTAAAGTTAAACCATTTATACTCTAAGTGGAAGAAAGACTTACAAATCTAGATCTCGTGTAATGTATGAAATGCCTATGTAGACTTGGTACACAGGACTCCGTTCGATACTTTGTCACTGTCCAAATACAATTTTCTTTTTCTTTCTTTTTTTTTTTTAATGAGTCAGTCAGAAACCTCTGATAGCACCATTTCAAATGCAAATAATTCTGTTCCAACTGCCTCTTTACATTAGCTAAATGAAGTCATCAGTAAACAAAATTGGAAGAAATCTTAACACAACTGCTGTAAACAACTTTAAAAGTTTTATATCCCAAAAGATTAAAAACTGTTAGAAGACAGTTCAGATTCACTGGAGATGTTCACTACTGATAGAGTTTATAGTCAAAAATAACCTCTCTCATCTCACCCAAACTGATACTGGTCACAGCAAATTATAATCAAAGATAGATTTCTTGGAGGGTGATAATACCATTAGATTTAAGGAATTAAAAATACATGAAACTTTTGAGTTAATGAACAGGGTCCTTAACTGCTCATTTAATTCAAACAGCTGTTTGTTAATGCCCTAAGCAGTGTCATAAACTGTGAAAATACTGTTGAGTGCAAGACACTAGTTAATGCTATAAAGCAACACATGCTCTAATATTAAAAGGATTTAATGGGATTAATAGAGAATAAAACATTAACTCCCTATTATGATGTTTTTAGAACCCAAGGGCAAATTCTGGCTAAAAAGGACTCTGGTTCTAAAAGCACAAAAAGTAAACTATAACACTGTACAGCAAATCATGGCAATTTTATGCTCCTGAAAAAAAGTGGAACCCTGATAAGATCACATCTGTTCCAATCACAGACTGGATAAAATCACTGTTTACTAAAGTCCTAAATAACTAAATATGTGGAACCCCAACAAGATCCCATCTGTTAACACTACAATTTGGATAAGGTCCCATTACAAAAATTTCTATATAATAACATATTCACTACAAAATAATGAAATTTTTTATTTTCTTCAGTTTCATCAGTTCTTTCATAGGGATACACAACATTGTAAAAAACCTACAGCATAATTAACTGGCTTGATGAACATTAACAATGTATTAGGATTTGGTTTCTCAATTCAAAAAAGCAATGAAAACCTACTCTTAGTCTTTAAGCTGTGTAACCTGTCATATTCTTTCAATTCTATTTAGTTCAAAGACATCAATACAATAGTTATTTCATTACTAACACAATGACAGGTTTGATAGCATATTTTATTCATGTGTAAATTACAAAAGCTTGTAGGCTGAATTTAGCTCTATAGTATAGGATATTTGAAAATCATCAGCAGTAGCAAATTGTTTTTTAATAAAAAGTTCATACATGTGATATATAAATAAAATCTATTTCAAGTTCACGACCTTTTCTAAAATGTCATGCTGCAGAAAAGAATAATTAAGGATTTGTGTTTTCTTCTGCAGGTTGAAGGAAGCAAGGTTAAACACTAAACTTTCAGGTCCTATTGTCTTCCAAAATATTACTAATTGCTTTATAAGGTAGTCAATAAAATGATACATATTTCTGTCTTTTTAAATTGAAAAAGACCCCTAGTGATATCTTCTAAGCAATATAGTTAAAATTATTTGGTTAAAACCTCAATAAGTATTTGCAATTGTAATACATAGCAGATATTTTCACTCTGATATCTCAGATCATAACTTTTAAAATATCACAGGACCAGAGAGAGTAGAGCCCTCATTTTAGGTAAAAGTGAGGGCTGACAGCCACCAAAAAGGCAATAAAAGCTGTGAATGTTCGTAATTTCTGCCTAAAATCATAAAGAATTCTCATTTCCAGTACTTAGTACCTCAAAAAAAAATGCTTAAAACCAGTCACGTATCCAGGGGATCAGAACTTCTTACATAGTGGGCTTCAACTGAAGATTGTGTTTAGAATTCCACATATCAGCCTTTTCCATAAAAATAAGACAGTTATTTATAGAGTTAGGGAGAAGGAACAAAGAAACAAACTAAGAAATAGTGTTTTGCACTTATAGACAAACTCTTAATATTTAGAAACACAAACCAAAGTATATTGAAAAATCCAGTTTGTTCCAGCAGAGCTTTTAGTCTCAGATATTGGCTGCTAGGGGTTTTTTGTGTTAGTTTGTTTTAGAATATGAATATAATAAAGCGGGGGTACCCAACTCATTTACAGGGGGAGTCACATCAGCCTCGCGGTTGCCTTCAAAGGGCCAAATGTAATTTTAGGACTGTATAAATGTAACTATTCCTACATCTTTTTCCCATTTGAACTTGCTTGTATGTACTGAGTCCTTAGAATTTGCTTCCCTGTAAAGCTCGGGCGGCTGTACTTTGTGAAACTGCCCTTTATGACACTGCTTCCAGTTCAGTCGTCATCACTTAAAAGTTAGAATTTGCCAAATGTTACCACACGGTAATATTTGCCAGGTGTTACTGTGTGCTCTGATATTTTGCAGTACAGACAGTGTGGCTTGTACTAACTGCACAGTAACTGTGTAGAACCCACTGGAAAACACGGAGCACCCTACCTAGTGAAGGTGACCACTGTATTAGTGTCTACCAGACTTAGGTTTGCAAACGCTTCCTCCTTCTTAATAAGAAGCTGATTTAGCATTTTTTTTCATCTAAATAGAAGCCATATTTCATATCACAACATTTTCAAATATATTTTTTTCATTATACATATTTAGCAGTGCTCATTACTGAGTAGCAACTTCGTACTGGGTGAGCTGCAATGGAGTTAAGTTTCCTCACAGCAGCTCCTGTGGTGCTGTGTCTTAGATTTGTAGTAACTAAGTGAATCTTCATGGAATTCTGAATGGTGAATCTAATCAACAATAATTATTTTTTCTACTGAAAATTGATGTCTTCCTACTGTAGTTATATACTGAGAAATTTTTAAGAGCTTCTTTGAGACTGTTAATGGTTCCCCTCATTCATTAGTAGACCATGTTGCTCATTTAACATTTATTCTATACCAAGAACCTATTTTAATAAAACTACTTATCATTATGTGAATCCTTTCTGAAAGGATTTTACTAATAATGTTAATAATTTTTGAAGTTGTCACAGTTGCCAAAAAGGAAAAAAGTAAAAAAAGAGAAAGAAGAAAATGCTTAATAGACAATGCAGAAACACTTTCTCACGACAAAAAAGTTATATCCACAGATTTTGTAAGCACTGAATTCCAATTAAAGGTGACAGTCCCACAGCATTAGCTCACTAATATATTTTAAATCTTGTATTTTCACATGGAGAAATACTAAAAATCTTTGTAGTGTTAAGTCATCTGTGAGTCATGTTGCCTACAGTACTTTCACAGAATTCAGAAATTCAAGTGATAAGAGTCCAAGATTAAAGGATCACTGAAGCAAGGCTTTAGTCAACATCCATAAGAAAAACTTCTTCCATTTCATGGCCTAAGTTTTTCTCTTGAAAGACTTATGACTGACCAGAAACAATTACTGAATTTCTTACTAACACTGCATTTTGCAGCTAAACCACGTACAGCTCTGTCCAAGTTGAAGGCTTGGTGTTTGAGTGGAGAACTTGACGGAAAACTTTAACCTGGAGATTCTGGATCCACTGATAGGAGCAATGACAAGACTAGAATCTCAGAATCATTAAACCAATTTGCAGCAGAGTCCTATTATGTGTGTTGATGATCTCCTGTAGAGGATGTTATAGTGAGAAAGAAATCCATACAATTGCTTTACTTCAGTAGAGACCAGTGAGTTGTCTGGGAACTAGATCCTTAGCAGTGAATGGAAGAAATTTCCCTGACAAGATCAGAGTTACTCCTTATTTTCAGAAATCAAAATTAAAATGTCTTTTAAAATCTGTCTGCCTAAGCAACTCACATTTTCCTCAAACTGTCAAACAAAACAAGTTATTAACAATGAAGCAAATGCAAGAGAAATTATGCAGTAACGACAACCCTTAGAACCAAACCACTTTTTCTAACACTGCTCCAAAATTACTTAGACAGTGTCTGTTCTCCACCAGAAGAATTTTCTCATCCTCTTTTTTAGCTAAGGTTCCCAGACATGTGCATTATAATCTTGTTTCTCTGTCTATCACAGTTTAAAATGTATTAATAGCCCTATTCAGACAGACAAAAGCCATGATCCCACTGCCTGCTATTTGCCCAAGGAACATTGTTTTCATCTGCAAATATTCTTTCACGCAGTCTTGGCACCTAGTACTGTCTGTGCAGATTCTGAAATCAGCTTTCTTCCTGGATATCATGGAAGCTATCTGGAAGAATCCCGCAATCCATGTTTCATGGTCAGGGCTATAACAGTACGTTAATTAACCCTGCACATAGTGTAAAGCAACCTTATCCCAGAAAAACACAGAGTGGAATAATTGGTAACAGAACTTGAAAAACACTACAAAAAGGGAAAAGAGCAAATGTACATTATCAGTATGTATCTGAAACTTTCACTTTTTCCTCAACTTCCACCTCAGGACATTCAATCAAAATATAGTTAGTTTTTGAGGCTTGTGGATAAGCTCAAAGAAGCACTTGTCCTGTCTGAGTAAGATTCTGGCAAATCAGTCTATTTGTTTGATTAAAGTTTTTTATTTACACCTCTTTTTGATTATGCAGTCAGTGAATACAAATGAACCCTAAAAGGTAGATTTGGTACCCAATGTTCCATCTTCCCTTTAGCACATTTGGAGATAGTATCGTATGTGTTACATTTTATTTCCTTTCCTTGCTGCTTTTCTGTACAGATAGTTCTTTTACCCTAGTAAAAATTCAAAATTATGTGTAAAGGTTTGGGCTTTGTGGTTTGGTGGTTTGGTTTAGGTTTTGTTTGTTTGTTGGGATTTGTTTGTTTGTTTGTTTCCAGCCAGGCAGCATAATTTTAACTGACATTTAGCAACTAGTACAAGTGCATAAGGAAAGGGTCTTTTAACAAACTTTCAATATTCATTATGATTCCTAATCCATTCTTTCTGAATCAAAACCTCCTTTACTTTATTACAAGACTTCAAAAATCATATAGGTTGAGAAACAATTAGTACAAAAATACCATATTAACACAAAAGCAATTATCCTGTCCCCAGTAGTTCACTACAATCCAGATACGTAAAATGACGGAAAATGGATATGGCATCAGAAGTGCTCAAATTATATGACATCTCCTTAACACTGTGGTAATTTTAATAACAATAGGTACATCCAAGTAACTTGCAACAGGCCAAAGAAAAGCAGTATCAGAGAAATAAGAAATGTTTCCTGACATTTGGTTGTGTACTTAAATTCAAAATACTGCTCTTCAGGCTGCTTAAGTCTTGTGGAAGAGGGTGTTTATATCTATTCTGAGAAAACAAAGAGAAAAATTGGGGTGACCACTCCTGATAGCTTGAGATATTGGCCGTGGACTGCATAGCTGTACAGATGTAGATGCTACTTTTAGTACCTGAACAAGCAATATCTGTTCATACTATTTATTCAAGTAGTTGCTATAAAAGGTTTCCTTGTGTTTTGGAATTCTCTAGGAATTACCCACATGTGGGCATAGCTATGATTTACTGATTTTTTAAAGAGTGGTCAAAAGAACACTTAGCATATTCATATTCATAATGGTTAACACAGAAGTTTAGTTTCTTTAAAATGCTTCCGTAATCCGTTAAAAGAATAGACTCCTTCAATAGACAGCTAAGAACAGCAGTATAATTATTTGCTTAGACACACTCTTGAGACTTTCTATAAAAAGTGATGTTAAAGACCGAAAATATCCCCCACGTGCCCAAACTGCACCTAATTTTAGGTACACATCCTATTGCTCATAACCTGTAGACAAGGTGCCTTCTACTGTCTGTGCTAGCCCATCAAATAGTTGGAATCTAATTGTAATAATACAAAATGACATATATTTTCTTACATTTTCTGTATTTTTTTACAACAGTTTTCTTCAGCTGTACCTACCTCTGTAATTTTAACACAGACCCTCCAACTCTTACCGTCAATAAGTAAAAAAATGGAAACTTTTCAAGTTACTAAAAGTGAAACAATTTCTTGTCCCTGGTTAATACCTATGGATGTTGACACTATGGATTTCTGGTTATCTACAAAACTAGTGCTATCAATTTTGATTGTTGAAATCTCACCAAACACATCACCGGAGCTATAGGTGATATTTTTCTCCACCCACTCAAGTATTCTTTTGTTATTTAAAAAAATAATTCAAACTAAATGCATAATACCTTAAAATTACAGTTCAATACTTTTTAGAAAGTATTCTTTTATTCCTCTGTGTAATGTCTGATTTTTAATTTTAATTTTCAGTTCACAGTACTCAAGATGTAAAGATGCAAAGAAAGGTGAAGTGAAAGATGGATAATAATAGTCATTAATTTTGTCACTAAACAATGAGGCATAACCTCCCAGTTTTTATCACAGCTGTCAAGATAGAATATTAGTCTTAAACCTTGCCTTCATATATATACGGTGTTTCCACATTCATTTGTATCAAAAATAGTATCAAAATTGGGAAGGGAAGCAAAAAGAAAAAGGAAAGATAAAGACCAATAAAACTCTTAAGATACTTTGAGCTTCTTATCTAGAAGGGTACAAGATAAATGTTTGTCTTTACTATAAATATTTCTTACTCCTGTGGAATCCATAAGACCATCACTGAAAACCTGAAAATGATCCATGATAGTCTTGTTTGAATGAACAATCATGGTTTTGGTAATTTGCTTATGTTTTCAAAAGAATAATAAATCTCAAAAAATATTAAAAGAGAAAGGATTAGATTAGACAGTAAGATAAAAGTTAAAGTGACCTTAAAACCATGTCATGAAGTATCATGTCAGGATTAAAAATCAGGATTTCCAGACTTTCAATGTATTAGTCATCACTGAGGGACATCTGTCAGTAAAGCACAATTAGACTAATTTCTATCTTGATAACCCTTTTTCATCTTGGATAGTTTTAGGGAAGGTAAAACAACATTTCTATTCTCAACAGATAAGTAAATGTTTATTTGCAGGTGCATATATGCTCTATTCTAAAATGTGGTCAGGGTTTAATTTAACAAAAAAGAATGGAAAAATGGAACAAGTTTTTCACCTTCACAACAGTCATCAATCTAATGGAAATATTTAAAAACAACTAAACAACCAAAGAGACTTACTGATGTGAGCAACTAACTCTTGGATACTATAGCATATAAATATTTATCCCAACAGCACATGCTGCACTTACTATTCCTAATTGACTACGCAAGCTTATTTTTCAAATTCTATTATTTTTCTGAACTTGTACTCATGTTAACCAGCCTTCAGTTAATTCTGCCCTACCACATCCTCCTAAATTTGCTAGCAGAGCGAAATAAAAATTTCTGGTGAGAAAGCCCCATAAATGTAAAAGTAAATTAAAGAGTGGGTTGAAAAAAAGAAATAAGAACTCCTTTAGTGACTGTGGGAAGAAAGAACTGGTGGTTGTGGCTTCTGAGTTTCTCACTATTGAATGCATGGATGTGTCAAGACAGCTACCTGGAAATTAGTGTTTGGCATTTTCTATGAGGTTTTCTGATTACCTCATACAAGATACAACAGAATCTCTCTGTTTTGGAGCAAAGTATTTTTACCTTTTTAGATACAGAGATATTTTATTTGTTAGAAAAGAAAGGCAGCATTAAGAGCTGATTTTTAGGACAGGTATCTCAAAATCTGCTGAGCTACAAGAAAATACTCCAAACCACTGGTAAGCCAAGAGTACAAGTTCCAATGCTATAAAACCTTTGCTTTTCAATGTAACAGCAGGGAGATACGAGCATCAAAGTCCTCTCTTGTAGTACTATTTTGAGAATAATCCGAAGCAAGTTCAACACAAATGGCAACCTTTATGGATTAAAAATAACAATTTATGTATTTATAATTAGCGTAATGTGGCTATACAAAAAATGAAGTAATATTTTGGAAAGCATGTCTAAGAGATATATACGATGTTTCAAGGTCCTCTCCCCTCCAAGGATCCTGAAAGTTAAATAGTTCTTTTCTCCCCAATGAAAGACTTAACTAAAATAAGCAGTATGAACAATCTCCAACTGTGAACTAATTAAAGACAATTCCCTTTCATGGTTTTCCCACTAAATGTAATTTGTTTTTTGCTTTCCCAAGTTTGTCTTACTTTACATATCTGTCTTCTATAAAGTTAATGCAAAATACTAATTTCTTTAAATACTGAACAACATAAACAAAATCTCAAAAGTTACCGTCAGCATTTATTGAAAGTTTGAAAAAAAATAAACTGTTAAAATATGTGCAGTCTCATATTAGTAATATTGTTTAACTTTGCCAAACAATAACAAAAAATAAAGAAATAATACAACAAAAATATAACAATATAAATCAGGAACACATTATTTTCATTTCATTTATTTGGAACTATACACAGCATGATGTACAAGGGTCTATATAATGACAAAGCCAGTCTTTGAAATATCTATACTACTCTAAATCAAGTTTTCAGCACCTCCAGATCAATCCAGTTATATAACATAAGTAACAAAAATTAACTGATCTGGTTAACATACTTGGGGTTTTATAGTCAGTCATACCCAATGTACATTGCCCCGTGGCACAGGAAAAATGAAGGCATTTTTTTAAGAGTTACAAATTGACATTCATAAACACATAGGAAAAACAAACAAACAAAAAACCCAAATCAAGCCAAACTAAAAACCAGATGAACAACAACAACAAAAAACACAGGGAGAAGCAATTTGGTTTGAATTCAGTGTTGACTTGTTTCGAGCAGGAGTTTGGACTACAGATCTCCCATGGTCTTTTTAAATCTGACTGAACCTATGGTTTTAGACCTGGGGAGTCACATTCTCCTCCTTGACTGCAAAGATGTTTTAGCACCACTCTGGCAAAGTGGCACTTTCCTAACACTTACTTTATACGCTCCTAACCTGTGGGGATGTAGGCCACGTGAAACGATCTTATGGTCTACTCTCCGCTGCTTTACTTCCCAACAGCCTCACAGTCAGTCTCCTATCCAATCACCAGAAATTCAGTCACGATGGTCAAAAGTCAGAGAGCTCATATCACACAGCTGGTGAACATGCAATGATACAATAGGCATTTTGAATTTTATTCACAAATGCATATGCTTATGGGCATCACAGGCTGGAAACACAGTATCCCTCCCTACAAGTGGACCACTCCCTCTCTTGGGTTGGCCACCACTGCACTTGTATTACAAAGAAATGTCACAATTCAAAATTGAGAATGAAGCTACAATTCAACTGTCGAAAGTAGAACAGATAGTTCTCATTCTTTCTTAAGCCTTCTGGGCAAACTTTGCTAGACTCAAAAGAGCAGTTTTGTTGTCCCTTTCTCCAATCAACAGTCAGAAGATTTAAAACAGCCTAATGCACCTACCCATAAACAAATCTACATCCTGCTACAAAACCTTGAAAGCCAATTGGTTAAGCAAACTGGAACTACTTTAATTTCAAATAATAAATGTACATTTTGTCTTAATTGCACATGCGGATGTGTAAGACATTCAATACAGAAACCCCTACCTGACTGAAGCAATCACAAAAAAATACATCAGACATATGCTCTGAGTGATTTGCCAGAACTGCGATCATACAGAGTGGTCATGCATATGTATGTAAAGCAGAAGTATGTAATAATTATCCCCACCACAGCAGAAAATATCTTCTGCTGCCAGGGAGATTCATGAAATCTGAGAAATCTCCAAAACTGAAGAAAATCTGCCATTAGAGATGGCTGACAATGCTTTCAGTTCTAACTGACAGTACTTATATAAGAGAAATAAATTACAGTGTTATCTTCAAATATTTACTCAATAAATTTACACAAATATTTTTAAATAAGCAGAAATTCTTATTATCCATACTAATTTTCATACACAATGCACTATATCAGAAAAAGGAACTGAAACAGAAAAATAGAATACAGTTTTAGAGAAACTCAACCTTTATTCAAAACATAAGGTTACTTCTCTCCAGTGTCTCAGCTCCAAGGAGTAGGTTTACGAGCTGACAACTTGACAGTATTTCTTTGTTATGACTGGCTGAGGACATCCAATTGTCATGCAATAATTTTCAGTAATTAGTATACATATTAGAAGGAACTCAACTTTTCACAAGAACAATGTTCTTTTGGATAAACAATAGCGTCTGCAACACTAAATTATAGAGGCCATGCTACTAATTTATGGTGGGTTACAATTATACATGTTGTGGGCCACAAGCACTCTGTGGGCTGTGTAATGAAGGCCAATAGTTTAAAAACTGATTAGAATTACAAATAATCTGCCAGGTGTTTTCATTGCTGTTACGGAAGACAGTGCTAACTTAGTCTTAAGACTCGAAAGCCAAGAAGAATGTAAATTATATGGAAAACTCTGTGGTTAACAAATCTTTAGAAATATCTTTTTCTAAACAAGTTATTATTTTTATATCACTGATCGAGAACAAAGGTAGCATAGTAGTGGCACTACCACTGAGGTTAACAAGAAATCTCAACACTCCATAACACACATTGTACAGATCTTGTAAATTTGATCACCAGTCTGGTTAGACAATCTGCAAGAGATTTCTGGGCACAAAATCAATTGAAAGTAAGAATAATTAGAGGCGAATGGTACGATAGTTGGAATTATCTGTCTTTACATTAAAGGACTAAGTTACAACTTTCTATCTCACTTCATTAAATGAAAATTTGAAATATTCCTTTTAAATAGGTTCAAAATAAGCCAAAGAAGCTTCAAAATCCCTTTACTTTTCTTTTCACTAGAATTTTAATGCAGAATTTAAGACCTAAGAAAAAAAATACTATATTAGTAAAGATAATGTTTGTCTGCGATGATAGTCAATCAACAAAATTATAATAAACAGACTCTAACCTCTAGATCTTATGTATCCAGCTATAAAAAAATGAAGATATTTTTAATATAACATATAAAAAATTGTTTAGAATTCAAGAGCCAAAAAATAGCAGTCTTTTTGTATTGGATAATACTCATATTTTCATTTAGGAATGTCTGTGCTGATGTAAGCAATATCATTTGCTATTTTGCAACAGCTTTAAGTAGTTCTAGATTAGAAGCGGTTTTAGAGAAAACTACTTGGAATACATGACATGAAAATATACTCTGGCAATCAGAATGTGAAAAAACAAATTGTAAATTTAAAAGATTAGCATTACATTTGTTTGGTGTTCGAAATAAGGAGTTTTCTGTGGTCATCCATATCATAAAAGTAGAAGGTTCTGAAGTATAATTTACCTGGAAAGTCTGCTGCCTATAGACACACAGATTTATGGATACACAAACTATAATATCTGTTGCATCATTAAATTATTTATAGATTTTTAATACATGAAAATATAGAGACCAAGTGGTCTGATACTAAACATATATGTGATTAAATCAATAATGGGACATAATTTCTGTGCTCAAGTGGCAAACATAACTATAAAAAGAACATTAAAGAATGAAAATAAAACATAGAAAACAAATTATATAAAGAACATTAATTGGATTTAAAGTATCCAAAATGTCAAAACCACAACACCATTCATCAATTTGGGGTAAAACCATTCTGCTATCATTCAGTACTGATGCAGCTTATAAAATTTCAGTTTTTTAGGAACAGGAAGAAGCTATGGGTTAGCCTACAGATTTCTTGTGAACATATGCTGATGCTGTACATTCCAAGAGAAGTTGACATTGAAGTTTGCATTTAACATGACAGAAAGTACATGCACATGTCAAATTTGACTTCAACTCGATTTTTTTTTACTAAAAATAGCAAGCAACTACAAGTTGTGCACTGAAATATCCTTATTGAATAGACACCAATTTTAAATTTCAGTTTTCTGCGTCTATTTTAGTTTCTGCTTATAAATCCCTTAAAATTCATCTGAGCTGAAAGAAATTTTTGACCATCTGAAACTATTCTGTGATATTTAGATTTCATATATCAATTAAATTAACAGTAACTTTTTTGTTATTCAGGTTGATGGTGTGCAGTATTGTATGTTCTACTGTTTTAAATTTATAACCACAGAATCAATGTAAATGTAGGTTTCTAAAACAGCTGGATTGAATCTCATTACAGAGCTACATCCTAAATCACTACCACATTTGAAATATGTAACTTAATAAACATCAATACATATGTTGAGCTTTTGTGCTAAATCAAAGAATCCCTGAAATTTTTAAAATACTGGCTTAAAAAATCCAAAATACAACATTTCCCCTTATTTGTGACATATTTTGTAATCCAACATGTTTTTAAAAAATAGGTATTTTCTTGTCCAGTGCAGAAGAACATCACTATGCAACAGTGATTTTCTAAACCTTATTGCACCAAAACAATTGCATTTGTGGAAACTGAAGTGTGAAAAGGAATGATAAGAAGGGAACTGAATATCAGCACACGCTTTTGCATAAGGGTAACCGTAAATGGTGATCTTTGCAAGTGAGTAAAGCCCTTCAGCTTGATTTCAATAACTCCTTGTGCTTTTAACTATCTTTGTAGGACAAATAAAAATTAAGTCTAAATAAACACAACCTGCAAATTATTAATGAAATGTGGGGGGCAAATTTAACTACTTAAAAACCAAGTTTCTGCTGAAGGAAATGACGCTGCCTAGATTTTGAAGAGGGGAGATAGAGTCTTCCTATTCCATAACAGATTAAAAATATTCTGAAAGAACAAAGGGAGACAAAACCATGGAATAGGTGTTCATGGTCCTGTTCTTCTGTCAAGTAGTCTGCAGCTGACTTTTCTTACCTCTGTGAAGCTTACAGTGGATCAACTTAAAAATCAATGTTAGATGATAAATGCTCATAAAGAAAAAAGTCTTTACTACATATTGGTTAAATTTGGATTTTGGACTAATTTGGATATTCACAATTAATTTAGATTTTCTTGGTGAAGTCAGTAGGAGTTTTCAAGGTTTGGTGGAAAAAGAATAAGAGATTCCTAGCCAATCTTCTGATTTCTCAATCTTCTGATCTACAGTAACAGAATTCACTTGTATCAGATCTGCGAAACCATGCCATATGAAAAGATCACATGAGTTTCCATTGATATCTGTATCAAAATCCACATCAACCTGAGAAAGAACATTTTATGTTTTCATGACCATTGTAATTTTAAGAGAGGGAACTACCACTACAGATCTTTGTTCAAATACACTTTGACACATGCAAAATATGCTCATGCTGATCCTCTTACAAAACTGAGTTCTTAACTTGCAAATAGGTTGGATTAGGACCGCTGAAAAAACTGTCATTTGTACCCATTGGGTAAACAGTTCTGAGACACTAATTTGTAGATTCTTTTACGATTTTAGGCAACTAAGGGTGATTCTTTTTTTCTTTAAAATATCCTCTGCTTTTTTTCTCCCATTTTGTTAGTTTTGTCTTCTATCTACATGAAGCCTACTATCATATCAAGCTTCTTGTACAAAACCCAAACTGCTGAAATTGCAAACTCTTTTTAATTCTTGACTACTCTCTACTATTGCCTACTGAAAAATGATGTGCTTATTAAAACACTATTTGCCAGCACTGCAACATCCCTGTGATGGCTGACATGCAAAATGGTTTGCAACTACTTTAATCACTGACATATCAAACAGTGATAATAGCTTTCGATCACCATTGCTCCAAAAAAACAGCAATATGTTTTAACAAAGAGGGGTGGTAGGTTCTAGCTAAAAAGTCAAAGGCTAATTAAACAAACTTTAATAATATTTAAATAATGATTTCTGTTTCTATTAACAAAGCATAGACCTCCCTGCCTGTTAACATTTAAGTAAAATGTGTATTCAAATCACACCTGTTCAGTTTCTCAAAAGTGCCATTTCAGCTAATTTAACCATTCATTCCTCTTAGGGACACGTTTTGATGGGAAATTTAAGCTACTGAAATCAGCTTGAGTAAATCATGCAGTTAAGTGATTTTTGATAATAGAAAATTTTGGCTGACTGAAAATGTTTAAAGACTGTGGAAGTACAGAAGACTGGTGGATAACTAGAAAGCTTTGCATTCCCTATATCGCATACATGAGTCTCAACTAACAAACTGGTTATGATCTAACTACCAGCACTGGAGCTGCAGTGCTAGAAAATATGAGAGATAAATCATTCATCTACATAGGTTATTATTTTCCATGAATGAATATAAACAAAATATACTGAGGCTTTTTTCCTTCCTTCCTTAGCAGGTAGACAGAATCATCAAATAATAGAACTGTAGAATATTTGTAATTTCTTCATTTCTGCCAGTTGAATTTGTTTTGTACTAAAATAAAGTATACTAACAGATGCAATTTATTGAGTTGAAATAACACCTTGTGTTCCCATGAAGTTTATTTGAATTGCAGAAACACGTATAACCTAAGTTACTGTCTACAACTTAATCAGGCAACCCCTTTAAGAAGTATGGTCCTAAAAATCCTGTTATTCATAGCTACAATCAACACTCACATTCTTATTTCATGTTCAAAATTAGTAGAAAGAGCAGTAAATGGTTACTTTGCAATTTATAAAAACCTCTGCTCCCTTCATCGAGAAGAGGGAGACAATTCTGCTGGACTAGGTTTACATCTCGGTGTCTTTTAGACATAACACTCTTATTGGAAAGCTAGCAGGATCCCATTTCAGAGTTGGAGTTAAGAACAGCTTCTGAGTCAGCTTCTCTCCTTTGCGCTATAAAAAGTTAAATGGTGTGATGGGATGTCTAGTTCGACATCAAACCCATTGTTGACCCACTATAGGAAATGGCAGGGAACAGTAGGAACAGTAGGAGTTTTTATATCTCAACACAATAAAGAGGATTTCAGGATTTTTATTTTATGGGATACACTAAATTTGAGGTTTATGTGCAACAAATTCTAGAATTCAAACTAGCAATATCAGTTTATTAATATAAAATCAGAACACATTTTCTTCTTCAGACGATGTGGTTAACTAAAAGACATCACTTGTGACCTTAGGCATGCACTGACCACAGTGAAACACTGTTGTCACCTAGCTACAAATTTCCACTTTTAGATTCATTGCAGCATCTGAATAGTGACCTAATGAAGGATGTCATTGCTCGAAAATCCATTTTTTTTAAACTTACATTGATGAGTCTAATAAGAGACGATACACTCTATGAGTCTTGTAACACGTAATGAATTTAAGTACATATCCATTTGAAATTTTTTAACAGTGTAGACTAATGTTTTTATCAAAGCTGCATTTCTTTGATATATCTTAAATTTTAATGATTTTCATAATTAAATTTTAAAGGAAAGACTTTAACCACAATTCTTTCTCCACTGACATTTATATTCCTCATTAGTTTCTCTTTCAAGAGATAATTCAGCACAATCATTAGAAGACTCTCCCTACCCCAAATTAATATTTAGTGTGTGTTATTTCGCTGTCACAAATCCCAGTAACACATATTTTGGGTTGTTTGTTGGACTGCTTACTGAGTTTGAGTGGCATCAGGCAACTGTCTATAACAGCCTATGATGTTAAAATAATCAAAAAGATCATCTACAAAATCATCATGGCCCATTTTTCCATCAATATATTACCGGTGGAGCCATTTTGACTTCAAATCACTCATTCTCTAATCAGACAGATTAAAATGATTGTAACTAAAATTACGCTATCAGATGATGGAAGGTTCAGCTCTGAACCTTCCATTCTTCTTGACAGACTTGTGTGAGTTAAGAGTCACAGCATGTGAGTTAGAAGTATTCAAGAAAAGAGGGAGTACTCTTATTGCCTGTAGTATGTGAGTCATAGCTATAAAACTGAGACTATCTTTGCATAATTCTCCTGCCTTTGACTATGGAGTCAGAATGTAAATCATATAGTAAAGAACTTTTTAGCAGTTTAAGTTATTCTTGCACTCTGTACAAGCTGCTGTATTTATGATGTTGCATTCTGGAAGCAACAACTTCCCCTGCAAATCAAATAATAATTTAGACATCTAAAATACAGAGTTCTAATCAATTGCATAAAGCTCTAAAATTAAAATCTCATAATAAAAAGGTGATGTTTTCACTTCTTTAAAGAACACTTCCTCAACTGGTAACAGACAGGAGGTTTTGCTCTTCTACTGAAGATGATACCTTTCTTAGAAAATTTTTCTTTTCCTTAAAGACAAGTGGTTTAACCATGTTCAATGAATCATTCCTGAGTAACACAATTGCAATTGACAATTATCAAGCATCCTATCCTTATGTTGAAAAAAGTAAGTAAAAAGACATAGCTTCAGATCAAACTCCTGACACCAATGTGTCTCCAATTTTCCTAGATCCCTGCTAATCAAGATCACAGATGTAGTACTTAGATAGATGCTTTTGCTGACATGTAATCATCTTATGATCATAATAGCAGTTTGATAGTTATTTAAACTTAGAAACAGTCTCCATGAGATACTGAAAAAGAAGGTTGAATAAGTGCCATTTCTTTGGGAGATCTAATTTTTTTTTTTCTCCGATATGTGTGTGAAGCTACTAAAATCAAAGAAAGAAATAATTTAGGTTGATGTGGTCTTTGAAAAGTTTTGCAGTTCCTTAGATACTACACACTTCATATGTCAATGAGTCAATGAACTATGAACCTAGATGAAAAATAATTTCCCTGTTAATGAATTTATATACTTTGACAAAATGAAAAAAGCTGAAACCGCACTTTGGTACTAAAACCATCTGTTTCTTATTACAAAGGTGGCATGCAGTTATGGCAGGAAAAAATATACATATTGGGTCTAGACTGCTCTATGAAGTCCCAGTGATTGAAGTCCTAGTGACTGAACTGATTCAATAATTCAGGCTTATATCTATGGAATGTTATAAATTTCAATTCCAGAGACAAAAAGACATTAAAATGTGCAATTTTCCTTCTGTGGTTCCCCAGGTGAAACTGAAGTTTCTGTGGGGACAATAGGAATGGAGATCCATAGGTGTGTGCTCTGCACGCTCCCCGTTGTGGAACTTTTAGTCACTTGGGTTGATTACAGGGCATAGTTTAAGAGTAATTGCCTCAGGTTGCCAAAAGCCTGAAAACCTGAGACACCACCTGAGACCAGATCCCACATCCCTCGTGTTCCAGCCAGCTCCTAGGAACAGTAATAACACAGGAGCAGCTACAGTTTAGCTATGTAACCCAAGGATTCCCTGCAGCATGATAGCTTCACAAAGGCTGATTCCACCAAGTCTGGAATTTGCTTTGCCAGAAAATGGACCAACATTAGAAGCAAGTACCCTCAAACATTCAGAATGAAGTGACTTGAGTTTCCATAGGGTAGATCAATGAGAAGACACCACACCAGTGCTTCATGTACAGTAACTGACCTTTTAATTAATTCCAGACCAGGTTTCTTATTTCTACAGCTTTAACTGGGGTAAGTCTAATTTATCTGAGAAACTGTTTCCTTGTACAGCTCATTACTACTAGGATAGTCATATCTGATTCACACCACGGAATAAAGTTTGGAAAAAGAGTTCTTTCATCTAAGGTCTTAACTGTGGATTTAGTTCCAGCTACACTAAGCTCTAGACATCCTTGCTTCTTGTCTACGGCTATCTGCCTCTTTTCATACAGGTTCCTGGGAACACACTTCTACAATGACACCATACAGAACAGAAGCCTTTTAAAGTAGAAAGTTAAAAAAGAGAATAGAAAAAGACTTTCTTCCTAATGGTAACTTGATGTGTACTCAATTTACAAATATAAATGCACAATAACCACAGTAAAAGCAATCTAAAAGTACATTTAGTAATTCAGATTCACAAAACATGTCAATGATCACCTGCCTTTAAATACAAAAGCCTGTAAAAACTGAAATATTGCTCAGGTTGACTGCTATCAAAGTACAATAACTTTTTTCTGCTGTTGTCTGA